>NC_074692.1:48625535-48763319 GCF_029448725.1 Salvelinus fontinalis
TCTAGCTCCTCTCTTTAGCTCCTCTCTCTCTAGCTCCTCTCTTTAGCTCCTCTTCTAGCTCCTCTCTAGCTCCTCTAGCTCCTGTCACTCTAGCTCCTCTATTTAGCTCCTCTCTCTCTAGCTCCTTTCTTTAGCTCCTCTCTCTAGCTCCTCTCTAGCTCCTCTAGCTCCTGTCTCTCTAGCTCCTCTCTTTAGCTCCCCTCTCTCTAGCTCCTCTCTCTCTAGCTCCTCTCTCTCAAGCTCCTCTGTCTCTAGCTCCTCTCTCTCTAGCTCCCCTCTCTAGCTCCTATCTAGCTCCCTCTCTCTGGCGCCTCTCTCTCTAGCTCCCCTCTCTCTAGCTCCTCTATCTCAGCTCCACTCTCTCTAGCTACTCTCTCTAGCACCTTTATATATTGTTCGTCTACCTCATGTCTCTCTAGCTCCTCTCTCCCTAGATCCTCTCGTGCCTCTCTCTAGCTCATCTCTCCCTAGATCCTCTCGTGCCTCTCTCTAGCTCATCTCTCTCTAGATCCTCTCGTGCCTCTCTCTAGCTCATTTCTCTCTCTAGACCCTCTCTCTAGAACCTCTGGCCCTGCTCTGTAGCTCCTCTCTCTATAGCATCTCTCTCACTCTAGCTCCTCTATAGCTAATCACTCTCTCTAGCTCCTCTATAGCTAATCTCTCTCTCTAGCTCCTCTCTCTAGCTTCTTTCTCTCTAGCTCCTCTCTCTAGCTTCTTTCTCTCTAGCTCCTATCTCTCTAGCTCCTCTCTCTAGCTCCTCTGTCTCTAGCTCCTCTCTAGCTCCTCTCTCTCTAGCTCCTCTCTAGCTCCTCTCTCTCTAGCTCCCCTCTCTCTAACTCCCCTCTCTCTCTAGCTCCCCTCTCTCTAGCTCCTCTGTCTCTAGCTCCTCTCTAGCTCCTCTCTCTCTAGCTCCTCTCTCTAGCTCCTCTGTCTCTAGCTCCTCTCTAGCTCCTCTCTCTCTAGATCCCCTCTCTCTAACTCCCCTCTCTCTCTAGCTCCTATCTCTCTAGCTCCTCTCTCTCTAGTTCCCCTCTCTAGAGCTCCTCTTTAACTCCCCTCTCTCTAGCTCCTCTCTCTCTAGCTCCTCTCTAGCTCCTCTCTCTCTAGCTCCTCTGTCTCTAGCTCCTCTCTAGCTCCTCTCTCTCTAGCTCCCCTCTCTCTAACTCCCCTCTAGCTCCTCTCTCTCTAGCTCCTCTCTCTCTAGCTCCTCTCTCTCTAGCTCCTCTCTAGCTCCTCTCTCTCTAGCTCCTCTCTAGCTCCTCTCTAGCTCCTCTCTCTCTAGCTCCTCTGTCTCTAGCTCCTCTCTAGCTTCTCTCTCTCTAGCTCCCCTCTCTCTAACTCCCCTCTCTCTCTAGCTCCTCTCTCTCTAGCTCCTCTCTCTCTAGCTCCTCTCTCTCTAGCTCCTCTCTCTCTAGCTCCTCTCTCTCTAGCTCCTCTCTAGCTCCTCTCTCTCTAGCTCCTCTCTAGCTCCTCTCTCTCTAGCTCCTCTCTCTAGCTCCTCTCTAGCTCCTCTCTCTCTAGCTCCTCTCTAGCTCCTCTCTCTCTAGCTCCTCTCTCTCTAGCTCCTCTCTAGCTCCTCTCTCTCTAGCTCCTCTCTAGCTCCTCTCTCTCTAGCTCCTCTCTCTCTAGCTCCTCTCTCTCTAGCTCCTCTCTAGCTCCTCTCTCTCTAGCTCCTCTCTAGCTCCTCTCTCTCTAGCTCCCCTCTCTCTAACTCCCCTCTCTCTAGCTCCCCTCTCTCTAGCTCCCTCTCTCTAGCTCCTGTCTCTCAAGCTCCCCTCTCTCTAGCTCCCCTCTCTCTAACTCCCCTCTCTCTCTAGCTCCTGTCTCTCAAGCTCCCCTCTCTCTATCTCCCTCTCTCTAGCTCCCCTCTCTCAAGCTGCCCTCTCTCTAGCTCCCCTCTCTCTAGCTCCCCTCTCTCTAACTCACTCTCTCTCTAGCTCCTGTCTCTCAAGCTCCCCTCTCTCTAGCTCCTCTCTCTCTAGCTCCCCTCTCTCTAACTCCTCTCTCTCTAGCTCCCCTCTCTCTAGCTCCCCTCTCTCTAGCACCTGTATATATTGTTCCTCTACCTCATGTCTCTCTAGCTCCTCTCTCCCTAGATCCTCTCGTGCCTCTCTCTAGCTCATCTCTCTCTAGATCCTCTCGTGCCTCTCTCTAGCTCATTTCTCTCTCTAGACCCTCTCTCTAGAACCTCTGGCCCTGCTCTGTAGCTCCTCTCTCTATAGCATCTCTCTCACTCTAGCTCCTCTATAGCTAATCTCTCTCTCTAGCTCCTCTCTCTGTGGCTCCTCCAGCGCCTCTCTGTCTAGCTTCTTTCTCTCTAGCTCCTCTCTCTAGCTTCTTTCTCTCTAGCTCCTCTGTCTAGCTTCTTTCTCTCTAGCTCCTCTGTCTAGCTTCTTTCTCTCTAGCTCCTCTCTCTAGCTTCTTTCTCTCTAGCTCCTCTCTCTAGCTTCTTTCTCTCTAGCTCCTCTCTCTAGCTCCTATCTCTCTAGCTCCTCTATCTCTAGCTCCTCTCTCTCAAGCTCCTCTGTCTCTAGCTCCTCTGTCTCTAGCTCCTCTGTCTCTAGCTCATCTGTCTCTAGCTCCTCTGTCTCTAGCTCATCTGTCTCTAGCTTCTCCTGTACTCTCCCTAGCACCTCTCCCTCCAGATCTTCTCTCTCTCTAGAAGTCTTCTCTCTCTCTAGCTCCTCTAGCTCCTCTCTCTCTAGCTCCTCTCTCTTCCTCATCTCTCTCTAACCTCTCTAGCTTTTATCTCTCTCTAGCTCATCTCTCTCTAGCTCATCTCTCTAGCTCCTGTCACGCTGGTATAAAGGATTTAGAGACAGGCACGGGAATACACATTTGGGGTTTTTAATAACCCAAAACAAACACGTATACAAAACACTGGGCTGTACCCAAACAAAAGAGCGAGGGTTGAACGACACTGGACGATACCCGTAATACACAATATATAGCACGCAGCATAACAGCTACACCAATGCACAGGTACTCACACCACCAACGGACATGGGAACAATAACCGACAAAGACTGAGGGAACAGAGGGAACTTATATAACATACTAACCATGGGAAATGGGAACCAGGTGTGTGTAATCAGACAAGACAGTCCGGGGTTAATGATAATGAATCCCGTTCAGTGAAGCCTAGAACGCCGGTGACGTAGACCTCGAACTGGTGAACAGAATGAGCATCAGCACCGGGGAGATCCGTGACAGTACCCCCCTCCCCCATGCTCTCCACCAGCAGCGGGACGACACTGGCCTCGGGGACGACCACAGGGGTGCGGTGCGGGTTGGTCAGGGCGCCGAAGGTGAAAATCCCTGGTCAGCGAAGCGTCCAGGAAGTCCATCGCAGGAACCCAGCACCGCTCCTCTGGGCCGTACCCCTCCCAGTCGATGACGTACTGGAGACGCCTCTCCCGATGCCTCGAATCCAGGACCGAGTACGCCGGACCTCACTCGATGTCCAGAGGAGGAGGCGGGGCGTCACTGGGTCCAGCCTTAGCGAGGGGACCAGGCACCACTGGCCTGAGGAGAGACACATGAAAGGGTTAATGCGGTAATCAACAGGGAGTTGTAAACTGTATGTTACCTCATTAACCCTCCTCAGGACTTCAAACGTCCCCAGAAACCATGGGCTTAGCTTCCGTCAAGGCAGGCGGAGGGGCAGGCGGAGGGGCAGGCGGAGGGGCAGGCGGAGGGGCAGGCGGAGGGGCAGGCGGAGGGTGGGGAGCCAGACCCGGTCGCCTGGGGAGAAAACAGGCGCATCACTGCGGTGGTGGTCGGCCTGTTCCTTGTGCTGACGCACGGCGCACTGGAGACGAGTGTGCGCAGCATTCCAGATCTCCTCAGTGCCCCGAAACCATTCATCCACCGCAGGAGCGTCGGTCTGGCTCGGATGCCAAGGTGCCAGGACCGGCTGATACCCCAACACACACTGGAAAGGAGTGAGGTTAGTGGAGGAGTGGCAGAGGGATTTCTGCACGTACTCCGCACAAGGTATGGAATCCGCCCACTTCCCCGGCCGATCGTGACAGTAACTCCGCAGGAACCTGCCCACCTCCTCGTTAACCCTCTTCACTTGCCCATTAGCTTGAGGACGATACCCGGAGGTGAGACTGACTTTGACCCCCAGGCGTTCCATGAATGCCTTCCATGCCCATTGGATGAACTGAGGGCCACGGTCTGACACAATATCCTCTGGGATCTCGTAGGCCCGGAAAACGTGCGTAAAAAGAGTGGATTCCATGGACGACGGCAGACCAGGCAGAGGAAGGAGGCGACAAGCTTTGGAAAACCGGTCCACAACGACGAGAATGGTGAAGGGGGGAAGGTCAGTGACAAACCGAGAGGAAAGAATAGTGTCGTTGTACAACCGACAGGGGAAGGAGCTGTCTGGGTGTCTTTGACTGAGATGGAGCAGGAAGAGACGTAAAGCCGGACGTCCCTAGCCAAGGTGGGCCACCAGTACGTCTCCATTAGGCAGGCGATGGTCCCAGGATGACACGACACAGGCACTGTGTGCGCCCAGGACAGGAGGAGGTCCCGCACACCTGTGGGCACGTAGGCGTGGTTGTTCGGGCACTGTGCAGGTGCGGGTTCCGTACGCAGGGCCTAACGTATGTCGGTGTCCACGTCCCATATCACTTGCGCAATGATGCGGAACAGAGGGATGATGGGGGTGTCCTCTCCCTGACTCTCCTCTGCGTCATAGAGGCGAGACAGGGCATCCACCTTCACATTCTTCCAGCCTGGCCTATAGGAAAGTGTGAATTGGAACCTGGTAAAGAATAGAGCCCACCTGGCCTGTCTCGGGTTTAGCCTCTTCGCTGCCCTGATGAACTTCAGGTTGCGGTGGCCCGTCCACACCAGGAAAGGGTTTTTGGACCCCTCCAGCCAGTGCCTCCACGTCTTCAGAGCCTTCTTGACCGCCAAGAGTTCCCGTCGTAGTTCCTCTGGGCGGGGCTCAGCTGCTTAGAGTAGAAAGCGCAGGGCCGCAGCTTTGGAGGGGTTCTGGTACGCTGGGACAGAACTGCCCCGACACCTACTTCCACCTCAACAATGAAAGGGGGGGAGGGGCTGGGATGTGCCAACACGGGAGCAGTAGTGAAACGTGCCTTCAGCATCTCAAATGACCTCTCTGCCTCTGCAGTCCAACGAAGCTGCTGGGGACCCATGCTGAAGCCCCGGATGAACCTGGTGAACACCAGGAATCGCTAGACTGCGGAATTGGGGATGGGCCATGACCTGACGCGTTGCTCCTCCATCTCCCCTCCCACCATGGAGATGAGCTAGCCCAAGAAGCACATGGACCACTGGAAAAACAAACATTTCTCCTGTTTAACATATAAACGATGCTCCAACAGTCTTCTCAGCACAGACATGACTAACGAGACATGCTGGAGAATAGACCATAATGTAGTCTATATAGACTACTACGCCCCGTCCCAGCATGCCCCAAAACACTTTGTTGATGAATGCCTGGAAGACTGACTGACTCCTTTCCTGAATCCTTTTTCTCCAGCTTCTCTCTTTCTCTAGCTCCTCTAGCTCATCTCTATCTAGCTTGTCTGGCTCCTCTCTTTCTAGCTCCTCTCTCTAGCTCCTCTCTCTAGCTCCTCTCTCTAGCTCCTCTCACTTGCTCCCCTCTCTCTAGCTCCCCTCTCTCCAGCTCCTCTATTTCAAACTCCTTTCTCTAGCTCATCTCTTTCTAGCTCATCTCTCTCTAGCTCCTTTCTCTTCTCTCTTGTTCCTCTAGCTTCTCTCTATATAGGTCCTCTCGCTGTAGCACCTCTCTCTAGCGCCTCTCTCTCTAGCTCATCTAGCTTCTCTTATCAGAACTCAGGATTAGACCCAGATGGAGACAGTTTCAGTCACAGAAGTTTATTTAGAAAATGGGGCAGGCAAACAACAGGTCAAGGGCAGGCAGAGGTCGAGAAATCCAGGGCAGAGACCCTAAGGTTAATCCTTGATACATGAAAGTGGGATGTATATGGAGGGTGCTGGGCAACAGAAGACGAACAGCAGAGGGGCCAACAATCTTGGAGATGATAAAACAGAGTGAAGGTTTGCGGGAATCAACCCTGAGGGGCATATCCCGAGTAGACAGCAATACCCTCTGCCCAAGATGATAGCGGGGAAACTGGGTCTGGTGGCAGCTTGGGGAGAGGAATGAAATGGGCGGCTTTGGAAAGCCTGTCCACTACCATAAGGATATTGCTGTTGCTATCAGATGGAGGGAGACCATTGACAAAGTCCAGAGATATATGTGACCAGGGACGGTGAGGGACAGGAAGTGGTTGAAGGAGGCCAGCCAGAGCTTGCCGAGGAGTCTTATTCTGAGCACAGACAGTGCAAATGTCGTTGAACGCAGTGACGCCAGGGGCCACCAAAAGAGCTCCAGGACTGGAGAGCGGGCAGCGTCTGGGATAAACATCTGGTTAGCCAGGCCTCCCCCCGGGCCAGACACGAGGTTCGGAAGGATGGTCTCGGGGTCCGAGGGTGTAGCAGCGGGGCTGTAGCGGCGTGAAAGCGCATCTGGCTTAACATTCTTGGACCCCAGGTGGTAGGAGATAGTAAAGTTGAACCAAATGAACCAAAGAGCAGGGCCCATCGAGCTTGCCTGGAGTTGAGATGCTTGGCGGTGCAGAGATATTCCAGGTTCTTGTGATCCGTCCACACAATTAATGGATGTTCCGCCCCCTCTAACCAGTTCTTCCACACCTCCAAAGCCATTTTCACTGCGAGAAGTTCTCAATTTCCCACATCGTATTTCCACTCCGTGGCGTTAGGGCGATGGGAAAAGAAGGCGCAGGGATGCAGCACAATGTAGGGACAGGACAGCCACGACTCCGACGTCCGAAGCATCGACCATGAACTGACGGGATGGGTTCGGAGAGATTAATATCTGAGCTGTGGTGAAGCGGTGCTTAAAGGAACAGGAACGCCCAGTCAGCAGCTGGGGACCATGTGAACGGGACCTTGGGATGTTTGGGTGGGTGATTGCTGAATGGGGGGAAGCCAGGGTGCTGTAACCCCGGATAAAACAGCAATAGAAATTGGCAAATCTCAGGAAGCTCTGGACATGGGTTGGGGCCAATCACCTTTCCAGGATTCATCTGCACGTCATGCCCTGCACACCAGCAGCAATAATGTATCCAAGGAAGGAGATGGTGGAGCGATGGAATTTGCATTTTTCTGTAGGACTTTTCGGACGTGGAGAACATGTTCTTGAGCTGATCGGGAAATTACGAGGATGTCGTTGAGGTAGCTGAACACGAACTGGTTCAACATGTCGCAGAGAACGTTGTTAACCAGGGCCTGGAACACAGCAGGAGAGTTGGTCAGACCGAATGGCATCACCAGGTATTCTTAGAGTCTGCTAGCTGTGTTGAAGGCTGTGTTCCACTCGTCACCTTCCCGTACCTACCAGATGGTAGGCATTCCGCAGCTCCAACTTAGAAAAAATGATGGCCCCTTGAAGTGGCTCGAAAGCCAAGGCGATGAGTGGTAGCGGGTAGCGTTGCTTTACCGTGACGTCATTGAGGCTCTGGTAGTTGATGCACGGGCGCAGGGTTTTGTCCCTCTTCTCCACAAAGAAGAACTTTGTGGAGTTTGTGAAGTACTGCCTCCCCCACCTCCCCGGTGGGGGAGGCAGAAGGACAGATACACCATGCAGCCAGGGAGTCCTCGATGACATTTCCATAGCCTTGGTCTCCAGACCTGACAGTGAATACAGCCGTCCCCGGGGTGGTGCAGTGCCCGGAAGAAGGTTGATCACGCAGTCATAGGGTTGATGCGAAGGGAAACTTAGTGGCTTGAGCTTTGCTGAAATCCTCCCGGAAGTCCTGGTACTCCGCGGGAAAGGCGGAGAGGTCCGAAGCTTCTTCCGAGCCCACAGGAAGACGCCCCGGGCCAGGCTACGCCGACTTCTGGAAAATGAGCGTGGCAATCAGGTTCCCTGACACTCATAGGTTGATAGGAGTGGTATTGTGGGTGACTCTGCCTATAGATTACCCATCCAGCGCTCTAACGTCCATTGGACGAGAAGAGAGAAGAGAAACTGAGTTGGGCCCAGCTCTTACACCAGGGTAATGTCCATGAAATTCTCGGCCTCAGAGTCAATGATTACCCGGAGATATTTCAACTGGTCTCCCCACAGCAGAATGCATGGAGAGGGGTACGAGTAAGGGGATTGGGACATTTCTCTGTATGTCCTACCAGAGTACTCATACCTACTGATGAGTCTGGTCTTTTAACTTCTTCTGGCTGCAAGCCCGAGGCCGCCCACAATATGACAACAGCCAGCTCAAGTGCAGGGCGCGAACTTCAAAATATATATTTTTTAAATATTTAACTTTCACACATTAACAAGTCCAATACAGCAAATGAAAGGTACACATCTTGTGAATCCAGCCAACATGTCCGATTTTTTAAAATGTTTTACAGCGAAAACAGCACGTATATTTATGTTAGCTCACCACCAAATACAAAAAAGGACAGACATTTTTCACAGCACAGGTAGCATGCACAAAGCCAACCTAACTAACCATGAACCAACCAAAGTAACCAACAAACAACTTAATCAGATGACAGTCTTATAACATGTTATACAATAAATCTATGTTTTGTTCGAAAAATGTGCATATTTGAGGTATAAATCAGTTTTACATTGCAGCTACCATCACAGCTACCGTCAAAAATAGAACCGAAGCAGCCAGAGTAATTACAGACACCAACGTCAAATACCTAAATACTCATCATAAAACATTTCTGAAAAATCGATGGTGTACAGCAAATTAAAGACAAACATCTTGTGAATCCAGCCAATATTTCCGATTTTTTAAGTGTTTTACAGCGAAAACACAATATAGCATTATATTAGCTTACTACAATAGCCTACCACACTACCGCATTCATTCATCAAGGCACTTTAGCGATAGGGAATAAACCAGCAAAATATATTAATTTTCACTAACCTTCATAAACCTTCATCAGATGACAGTCCTATAACATCAGGTTATACATACACTTGTGTTTTGTTCGAAAATGTGCATATTTAGAGCTGAAATCAGTGGTTATACATTGTGCTAACGTAGCACCTTTTTCCCAGAATGTGCGGATATTTTTATGACACTCAACTATTCTGACCAAAGAACTATACATAAACGTTACTAAAAAATACATGTTGTACAGGAAATGATAGATACACTAGTTCTTAGTGCAATCGCCGTGTTAGAATTCTAAAAATAACTTCATTACGACATCCAGCTTAGTTATAGCGAGAGCGTGCCCAAAAGCTGGGCGCAAACGACTAGCACAACATGTTTGACAGATATATGAAATAGCATCATAAAATGGGTCCTACTTTTGCTGATCTTCCATCAGAATGTTGTACAAGGGGTCCTTTGTCGGGAACAATCGTTGTTTGGATTTAGAATGTCCTCTTCTCCAGTCAATTAGCACGGAAAGCTAGCAAAGTGGCGCAAAACTCTCCTTCCTGAACAAAGGCACACAACGCAACACGCCTAACGTACCAAAAAAATTTCAATAATCTAATAAAACTATATTGAAAAAACATACTTTACGATGATATTGTCACATGTATCAAATAAAATCAAAGCCGGAGAAGTTAGTCGTCTATAACGACAGCTGTACAGAAGGCAAAACCAGGTCCCTTCGCGCGCTCTCCAGAAAACAGGAAACTGGTGACACGTGGTGACAAGAGCTTTTATTCGACCCCAGATCAAGTTATACACTCCATTTCGTCTCTCACTGCCTGTCGACATCTAGTGGAAGACGTATGAAGTGCATGTATACTGATATATATCAAGGACATTTATAGGCAGGCCCTAGAACAGAGCATCGATTTCAGATTTTCCACTTCCTGTCAGGAATTTTGCTGCAAAATTATTTCTGTTTTACTCACAGATAAAATTCAAACTGTTTTAGAAACTAGAGAGTGTTTTCTATCCAATAGTAATAATAATATGCATATTGTACGAGCAAGAATTGAGTACGAGGCCGTTTGAAATGGGCACCTTTTATCCGGCTACTCAATACTGCCCCTGCTGCCCAAGCAGGTTAACTAACGTTGTCCATTTTTATTTATTTATTTATTTCACCTTTATTTATTTATTAGCTGGCTAGTCTGGAACAAGTTCTCATTTACCACTGCGACCTGGCCAACATAAAGCAAAGCAGTGCGATAAAAACAACACAGAGTTACACATGGAATAAACAGACATACAGTCAATAACACAATAGAAAATCTGTATACAATCAATCAATCAATCAAGTTTATTTTATATAGCCCTTCGTACATCAGCTAATATCTCGAAGTGCTGTACAGAGACCCAGCCTAAAACCCCAAACAGCTAGAATGCAGGTGTAGAAGCACGGTGGCTAGGAAAAACTCCCTAGAAAGGCCAAAACCTAGGAAGAAACCTAGAGAGGAACCAGGCTATGAGGGGTGGCCAGTCCTCTTCTGGCTGTGCCGGGTGGAGATTATAACAGAACTATGCCAAGATGTTCAAAAATGTTCATAAGTGACAAGCATGGTCAAATAATAATCATGAATAATTTTCAGTTGGCTTTTCATATCCGATCATTAAGAGTTGAAAAACAACAGGTCTGGGACAGGTGGCGGTTCCGTAACCGCAGGCAGAACAGCAGCATGGCCAGGCGGACTGGGGACAGCAAGGAGCCACCACGCCCGGCAGTCCCGACGTATGGTCCCAGGGCTCAGGTCCTCCGAGAGAAAGAAAGAGAGAAGGAGAAAATTAGAGAGAGCCAAGATTTTCAAAATGTTCATAAATGCCAGGCGGACTGGGGGCAGCAGGGAGTCGTCATGCCCGGTAGTCCTGACGTATGGTCCTAGGGCTCAGGTTCTCAGAGAGAGAGAAAGAAAGAGAGAACGAGAGAATTAGAGAAAGCATACTTAAATTGACACAGGACACTGGATAAGACAGGAGAAGTACTCCAGGTATAACCAACTGAGCCTAGCCCCCCGACACAAACTACCGCAGCATAAATACTGGAGGCTGAGACAGGAGCGGTCAGGAGACACTGTGGCCCCATCCGAAGATACCCCCGGACAGGGCCAAATAGGAAGGATATAACCCCACCGACTTTGCCAAAGCACAGCCCCCGCACCACTGGAGGGATATCTCCAACCACCAACTTATAATCCTGAGACAAGGCCGAGTATAGCCCACAAAGATCTCCACCACAGCACAAACCAAGGGGGGGCGCCAACCCAGACAGGAAGATCACGTCAGTAACTCAACCCACTCAAGTGACGCACCCCTCCCAGGGACGGCATGAAAGAGCACCACTAAGCCAGTGACTCAGCGTATACAGTGTGTGCAAATGAAGTAATCAGGTAAAGGAATAAATAGGCCAGCATTTAACACTTAGTGCGTGCTATGGGTGGGTGTTGCTATAGTGACCAGGGAGCTGAGATAAGGCGGAGCTTTACCTAGCATAGACTTATAGATGACCTGGAGCCAGTGGGTCTGACGACGAATATGTAGCGAGGGCCAGCCGACTAGAGCATACAGGTCGCAGTGGTGGGTGGTATAAGGTGTTTTAGTAACAAAACGGATGGCACTGTGATAAACTGCATCTAGTTTGCTGAGTAGAGTATTGGAAGCTATTTTGTAAATTACATCGCCAAAGTCAAGGATCGGTAGGATAGTCAGTTTTACGAGGGTATGTTTGGCGGCGTGAGTGAAGGAGGCTTTCTTGAGAAATAGGAAGCCGATTCTAGATTTCATTTTGGATTGGAGATGCTTAATGTGAGTCTGGAAGGAGAGTTTACAGTCTAGCCAGACACCTAGGTATTTATAGTTGTCAACATATTCTAAGTCAGAACCGTCCAGAGTAGTGATGCTGGACGGGCGGGCAGGTGCTGGCAGCGATTGGTTGAAGAGCATGCATTTAGTTTTACTTGCATTTAAGAGCAGTTTTCAGGCCACAGAAGGAGCATTGAATGGCATTAAAGCTCGTCTGGAGGTTTGTTAACACAGTGTCCAAAGAAGAGCCAGATGTATACAAAATGGTGTCGTCTGCATAGAGGTGGATCAAGGAATCACCCAAAGCAAGAGCGACATCATTGATATGTACAGAGAAATTAGTCGGCCCGAGAGTTGAACCCTGTGGCACCCCCATAGAGCCCGCCAGAGGTCCGGACAACAGACCCACCAATTTGACACACTGAACTCTATCTGAGAAGTAGTTAGTGAACCAGGCGTGGCAGTCATTAGAGAAACCAAGGCTGTTGAGTCTGCCGAGGCGTGCAGAGCTGTTGGCCGGGGTTGGGGTAGCCAGGTGGAAAGCGTGGCCAGCCGTAGAGAAATGCTTATTGAAATTCTCGATTTTCGTGGATTTATCGGTGGTGACAGTGTTTCCTAGCCTCAGTGCAGTGGGCAGCTGGGGGGAGGTGCTCTTATTCCCCATGGACTTTACAGTGTCCCAGAACTTTTGGGAATTAGTGCTGCTGGATGCAAAGTTCTGTTTGAAAAAGCTAGCCTATGCTTTCCTAACTGACTGTGTATATTGGTTCCTGACTTCCCTGAAAAGTTGCAAGTCGCGGGGACTATTCGAAACTAGTGCAGTGTGCCACAGGATGTTTTTGTGCTGGTCAAGGGCAGTCAAGTCTGTAGTGAACCAAGTGCTATATCTGTTCCTGGTTCTAAATTTTTTGAATGGGGCTTATTTAATTAATTAATTAACTTATTGAAATTAATTAATTAACTTATTGAAATTAATTAATTAACTTATTGAAATTAATTAATTAACTTATTGAAGATGGAGAGGAAAGCACTTTTGAAGAACAACCAGACATCCTCTACTGACGGGATGAGGTCAATATCCTTCCAGGATACCCGGGCCAGGTCGATTAGAAAGGCCTGTTCGCTGAAGTGTTTTAGGGAGTGTTTGACAGTGATGATGGGTGGTCGTTTGACCGCGGACCCATAGCGGGTGCAGGCAATGAAGCAGTGATCGCTGCGATCTTGGTTGAAAACAGCAGAGGTGTATTTGGAGGGCAAGTAAGTCAGGATAATATCTAAGAGGATGCCCATGGTTACGGATTTAGGTTTGTACCTGGTAAGTTCCTTAATCATTTGTGTGAGATTGAGGGCATCTAGTTTAGATATTAGGATGGCCGGGGTGTTAAGCATATCCCGGTTTAGGTCACCTAACAGTACGAACTCTGACAATATATGGGGGGCAATCTATTCACATATGGTGTCCAGGGCACAGCTGAGAGCTGATGGGGGTCTATAACAAGCGGCAACTGAGAGACTTATTTCTGGAGAGATGGATTTTTAGAAGTAGTAGATCGAACTGTTTGGGCACAGACCTGGATAGTAGGACAGAACTCTGCAGGCTATCTCTACAGTAGATTGCAACTCCGCCCCCTTTAGCAGTTCTATCTTGACGGAAAATGTTGTAATTGGGGATGGAAATTTCAGAATTTTTGGTGGCCTTCCTTAGCCAGGATTCAGACACGGCTAGGACATCAGGGTTAGCGAAGTGTGCTAAAGCAGTGAATAAAGCAAACTTAGGGAGGAGGCTTCTGATATTAACATGCATGAAACCAAGGCTTTTATAGTTACAGAAGTCAATAAATGATAGTGCCGGGGAATGGGTGTAGTACTGGGGGCTACAGGGCCTGGGTTAACCTCTACATCACCAGAGGAACAGAGGAGGAGTAGGATAAGGGTACGGCTAAAGGTTATAAGAACTGGTCAGTGCATTCGGAACAGAGAGTAAAAGGAGCAGAATTCTGGGCGTGGTAGGATTCAGGGCATAATGCACAGACAATGTCATGGTAGGGTGTGAGTACAGTGGAGGTAAACATAGGCATTGAGTGACGATGAGAGAGGTATCGACTTTGGAGGCGCCAGTTAAGCTAGGTGCGTTCTCTGCATGTGTGTGGGGTGGGGCAAGGGAGCTAACCGAGGTATGTAGAGCGGGACTAGGGGCTCCGCAGTAAATCAAAATAATGAGAGCTACCCGAAACAACAGTATACAAGGCAGATTGACATTAGAGGGTGGCATAAAGCAATCACAGATGTTGATTGGGAGAGCTAAGACAACAACGGATAAACAGCTAAGACAAGAACGGATAAACAGCTAAGACAACAACAGGTAAATGGCGATGAGGGCAGAGAGGGTCAGTTAGCTACACACAGGGCCTGAGTTTGAGGCTGGGGCCGACAGATAAACAAAATGAAGTACTGTGTTAATGAACAGTCCAGTAGGAATCAGCCGAGTGATCATAGGGTCCAATAGCATCAACGGACGAAACAGGGACACGGCGCTCAGAGAGTTAGTGGGCCGGGGCTAGTAGCTGGGTCCTCACCGACATCAACAACGCAGAGACCGGATGAGAGCACATCGGCCGAAATACGTCAGCAGACCAGTCGTGATGGATCGGCGAGGCTCCGTATCGACAAAGGGTCCAGGCCAATTGGCAAGAGAGGTATTGTAGTTGGTGTACTTCGTTAGCTAGCCGGGGAATGGGCCTAGCTCGAGGCTAACTGGTGCTTGCTTCTGGACAAGGGCGTTAGCCAGGATAGCCACTCGGTAGCAGCTAGCTAGCTGCGATGATCCGGTGTAACGGTCCAGAGCTTGCGGCTGGAATCTGGTGATGTAGTGGGGGGGGAAAGCAATGCTCAGGGCTGATATCGCGCTGTGCAGACTGGCAGATTTTATCCGGGCTATCTGGGCTAAAGTGGCTGGGGTCTATGCTAAAGGTAAAGACTGCTAGCAGTGGCTAACAATGACTAAATAGCTAGTAGCTAATTAGCTGGCTAGCTTCTGAAGGCTAGCTCCTGATGGAGGTTCCAGTTATAAGGAATAAAAATAGCAGATCCGTACCACGTTGGGTGAGGCGGGTTGCAGGAAGTTATATTTCATTTGAAAATGGAAAAAGAGATTATAATGTATACAGAAAAACAAAAAAAGCTGAATATTTACACGGGACAAATACGGAACAAAAACAAACACGTCTTGCTGCTACGCCATCTTGAAATTGAACTGAAAGGAAGTCAGGCAAGTGAGCAAGCATTTTAGACAGGCAGCCTAGCTATGACAACAACAATATTAAAGTGTGTTCTGTATGACAGAGTGATATTCTGATTCGTCAGCATGAAAGAGAGGAGGATGGCATTGTTGTTTCACTACAAGTAAGGTGAGTCAACATGTTTTTTTCTACTTGCACGAACGCACACACCCACACAGAAATCAGAAACACGGACAGCCACATCATATCGTTCAATGGAGTACATTTTGTTGGGTATCTTTTAGTTGTCACTGTATTAGAGTAAGCATAGATTTGATCATGTTGAATTTGAAATGGTGCTGGAATAATGGAGGCAGCTCTTGGTGTCTTTGCGACTTGTGGCAACTCTCTGTGGTTCTAAATCAATCGTTTTTAGTGGTCCTAAAATGATGTAAGTATTATCTAGCTTGACCATGCTGTAGGTCATCTAATTATCTGTTACTGTACATACAATATGCCTTGTGGACTTCACTGGACAGAGCTTGCTCTCCGGTTTTGTGATGAAACAAACGGTGTGGATGAATTTATTCTGCCACTGTGTCTTATTGTCTCAGCCTTTAAGCCTATAAAGAGAGAAAGAGGCGAGGGACAGAAAGAGAAAGGAGGGATCGAGAGAGACCGGAGGGGCAGAGAGAGTGGAGGGATAGAGAGAGGAGAGGGATAGAGAGAGGAGAGGGATAGAGAGAGAGACGGGAGGGGCAGAGAGAGTGGAGGGATAGAGAGAGGAGAGGGATGAGAGAGAAGGGAGGGGCGGAGAGAGAAAGGAGGGATCGAGAGAGACGGGAGGGGCAGAGAGAGTGGAGGGATAGAGAGAGGAGAGGGATGAGAGAGAAGGGAGGGGCGGAGAGAGTGGAGGGATAGAGAGAGGAGAGGGATGAGAGAGAGGCGAGGGATGGAGAGAGAGACCGGAGGGGCAGAGAGAGCGAGACGGGAGGGGCAGAGAGAGTGGAGGGATAGAGAGAGTGGAGGGATAGAGAGAGGAGAGGGATGAGAGAGAAGGGAGGGGCAGAGAGAGTGGAGGGATAGAGAGAGGAGAGGGATGAGAGAGAAGGGAGGGGCGGAGAGAGGCGAGGGACAGAGAGAGAGGGGACTGACGGAGAGAGAGGGGCGGGGTAGAGAGAGACGGGAGAGGAGGAGATAGAGGGGAGGGGCGGAGAGAGAGGCGACGGATGGAAAGAGAGAGTTGAGGGTCACAGTTTAGGCAGGTCAGCCACCAGACAGATAGAGGGGAGGGGTGGAGAAAGAGGGGAGGGATGGAGGGAGAGGCAAGGGACGGAGAGTGAAGGGAGGGACGGGGAGAGAGGGGAGGGACGGAGAGAGAGGGGAGGGACAGAGAGAGAGAGAAGGGAAGGACAGGGAAGGGGAGGAGAGAGAGGGGAGGGGCGGAGAGAGAGGTGAGGGGCGGAGAGAGAGGTGAGGGGCGGAGAGAGAGGTGAGGGACGGAGAGAAAGGGGAGGGGCGGAGAGAGAGGCGAGGGATGGAGAGAGAGGGGAGGGACAGAGAGAGAGAGAAGGGAGGGACAGGGAAGGGGAGGAGAGAGAGGGGAGGGGCGGAGGGAGAGGTGAGGGGCGGAGAGAGAGGTGAGGGATGGAGAGACCACCAGACAGACAGTCAGAACCGTGCACTAGGTCTATCTACCAGTATAGACAGGTCAGCCACCAGGCAGTCAGAACCGTTCACTCGGTCTATCTATCAGTATAGACAGGTCAGCAACCAGACAGTCAGAACCGTGCACTAGGTCTATCTATCAGTATAGGCAGGTCAGCCACCAGACAGACAGACAGAACCGGGCACTAGGTCTATCTATCAGTATAGACAGGTCAGCCACCAGACAGTCAGAACCGTGCACTGGGTCTATCTACCAGTATAGGCAGGTCAGCCACCAGACAGACAGCCAGAACCGTGCTTTGGTCTATCTACCAGTATAGGCAGGTCAGCCACCAGACAGACAGACAGGACCGTGCACTAGGTCTATCTATCAGTATAGGCAGGTCAGCCACCAGACAGTCAGAACCGGGCACTAGGTCTATCTATCAGTATAGACAGGTCAGCCACCAGACAGGACCGTGCACTAGGTCTATCTATCAGTATAGACAGGTCAGCCACCAGACAGGACCGTGCACTAGGTCTATCTATCAGTATAGACAGGTCAGCCACCAGACAGACAGTCAGAACCGTGCACTAGGTCTATCTATCAGTATAGACAGGTCAGCCACCAGACAGGACCGTGCACTAGGTCTATCTATCAGTATAGACAGGTCAGCCACCAGACAGACAGACAGAACTGGGCACTAGGTCTATCTATCAGTATAGACAGGTCAGCCACCAGACAGAACCGTGCACTAGGTCTATCTATCAGTATAGACAGGTCAGCCACCAGACAGACAGACAGGACCGTGCACTAGGTCTATCTATCAGTATAGGCAGGTCAGCCACCAGACAGAACCGTGCACTAGGTCTATCTACCAGTATAGACAGGTCAGCCACCAGACAGACAGTCAGGACCGGGCACTAGGTCTATCTATCAGTATAGGCAGGTCAGCCACCAGACAGACAGAACCGGGCACTAGGCCTATCTACCAGTATAGTCAGGTCAGCCACCAGACAGAACCGTGCACTAGGTCTATCTATCAGTATAGGCAGGTCAGCCACCAGACAGAACCGTGCACTAGGTCTATCTATCAGTATAGGCAGGTCAGCCACCAGACAGGACCGTGCACTAGGTCTATCTATCAGTATAGACAGGTCAGCCACCAGACAGACAGTCAGGACCGTGCACTAGGTCTATCTATCAGTATAGACAGGTCAGCCACCAGACAGACAGAACCGTGCACTAGGTCTATCTATCAGTATAGACAGGTCAGCCACCAGACAGACAGAACCGGGCACTAGGTCTATCTATCAGTATAGACAGGTCAGCCACCAGACAGACAGAACCGTGCACTAGGTCTATCTACCAGTATAGACAGGTCAGCCACCAGACAGACAGTCAGGACCGTGCACTAGGTCTATCTATCAGTATAGACAGGTTAGCCACCAGACAGACAGAACCGTGCACTAGGTCTATCTATCAGTATAGACAGGTCAGCCACCAGACAGAACCGTGCACTGGGTCTATCTATCAGTATAGACAGGTCAGCCACCAGACAGACAGAACCGTGCACTAGGTCTATCTACCAGTATAGACAGGTCAGCCACCAGACAGACAGTCAGAACCGTGCACTAGGTCTATCTATCAGTATAGACAGGTCAGCCACCAGACAGTCAGAACCGGGCACTAGGTCTATCTACCAGTATAGACAGGTCAGCCACCAGACAGTCAGAACCGGGCACTAGGTCTATCTATCTACTTATGAACATTTTGAAAATCTTGGCTCTCTCTAATTGTCTCCTTCTCTCTTTCTTTCTCTCTCTCGGAGGACCTGAGCCCTAGGACCATACGTCACGGCAAACCGGGCATGATGACTCCTTGCTGTCCCCAGTCCGCCTGGCCTTGCTGCTATTCCAGTTTAAACTGTTCTGCCTGCGGTTATGGAACCCCTACCTGTCCCAGACCTGCTGTTTTCAACTCTTAATGATCGGCTATGAAAAGCCAACTGATTTATTCCTGATTATTATTTGACCATGCTTGTCATTTATGAACATTTTGAACATCTTGGCATAGTTCTGTTATAATCTCCACCCGGCACAGCCAGAAGAGGACTAGGGCTGTAGTCAGACAGAACCAGACATTTCTTGGCTTGCGATGTCTCACAATTGAAGTAGATCAGGGCCTATCATGGGTGACTATGCTTGGATGTTCTACATACAAAAGACCGAAGACTGAAGAGAAAGAGTGGACGAGCCAGAGAGAGGGAGAGAGATAGAAGGCAGAGAGAGGGAGAGAGATAGAAGCCAGAGAGAGGGAGAGAGATAGAAGGCAGAGAGAGGGAGAGAGATAGAAGGGGGAGAGAGGGAGAGAGATAGAAGGGGGAGAGAGGGAGAGAGATAGAAGGCAGAGAGAGGGAGAGAGATAGAAGCCAGAGAGAGGGAGAGAGATAGAAGGGGGAGAGAGGGAGAGAGATAGAAGCCAGAGAGAGGGAGAGAGATAGAAGGCAGAGAGAGGGAGAGAGATAGAAGGGGGAGAGAGGGAGAGAGATAGAAGGCAGAGAGAGGGAGAGAGATAGAAGGGGGAGAGAGGGAGAGAGATAGAAGCCAGAGAGAGGGAGAGAGATAGAAGGGGGAGAGAGGGAGAGAGATAGAAGGCAGAGAGAGGGAGAGAGATAGAAGGGGGAGAGAGGGAGAGAGATAGAAGCCAGAGAGAGGGAGAGAGATAGAAGGGGGAGAGAGGGAGAGAGATAGAAGGCAGAGAGAGGGAGAGAGATAGAAGGGGAGAGAGGGAGAGAGATAGAAGCCAGAGAGAGGGAGAGAGATTGAAGGGGGAGAGAGGGAGAGAGATAGAAGCCAGAGAGAGGGAGAGAGATAGAAGGCAGAGAGAGGGAGAGATATAGAAGGCAGAGAGAGGGAGAGAGATAGAAGGGGGCAGGCAGATAGAACCATACAGTATGTCTTGGGAATCTGGATCTCACAATGTCTCAGTGGTGGAAAAAGGACCCAACTGTCAAACTTCAGTAAAACTAAAGATACTTTAATAGAAAATGACTCAAGTAAAAGTGAAAGTCCTTGAGTGAAGTGAAACTACTTGAGTAAAAGTCTAAAAGTATTTGGTTTAAAATATATTTAAGTATCAAAAGTAAAAGTTATAAAACATTTCAAATTCATTATATTAAGCAAACCAGATTGCACCAACCCCGATCATCCCTACTGCATCTGATCTGGAGGACTCACTAAACAGAGAACATCCCTGGTCATCCCTACTGCCTCTGATCTGGAGGACTCACTAAACAGAGAACATCCCTGGTCGTCCCTACTACCTCTGATCTGGAGGACTCACTAAACAGAGAACATCCCTGGTCATCCCAACTGCCTCTGATCTGGAGGACTCACTAAACAGAGAACATCCCTGGTCATCCCTACTGCCTCTGATCTGGAGGACTCACTAAACAAAGAACATCCCTGGTCATCCCTACTGCCTCTGATCTGGAGGACTCACTAAACAGAGAACATCCCTGGTCATCCCTACTGTCTCTGATCTGGAGGACTCACTAAACAGAGAACATCCCTGGTCATCCCTACTGCCTCTGGTCTGGATGACTCACTAAACAGAGAACATCCCTGGTCATCTCTACTGCCTCTGATCTGGTGGACTCACTAAACAGAGAACATCCCTGGTCATCCCTACTGCATCTGATCTGGAGGACTCACTAAACAGAGAACATCCCTGGTCGTCCCTACTGCCTCTGATCTGGAGGACTCACTAAACAGAGAACATCCCTGGTCATGCCCACTGCCTCTGGTCTGGAGGACTCACTAAACAGAGAACATCCCTGGTTGTCCCTACTGCCTCTGATCTGGAGGACTCACTAAACAGAGAACATCCCTGGTCATCCCTACTGCCTCTGATCTGGAGGACTCACTAAACAGAGAACATCCCTGGTCATCCCTACTGCCTCTGATCTGGAGGACTCACTAAACAGAGAACATCCCTGGTCATCCCTACTGTCTCTGATCTGGAGGACTCACTAAACAGAGAACATCCCTGGTCATCCCTACTGTCTCTGATCTGGAGGACTCACTAAACAGAGAACATCCCTGGTCATCCCTACTGCCTCTGATCTGGAGGACTCACTAAACAGAGAACATCCCTGGTCATCCCTACTGTCTCTGATCTGGAGGACTCACTATACAGAGAACATCCCTGGTCATCCCTACTGCCTCTGATATGGAGGACTAATTAAACAGAGAACATCCCTGGTCATCCCTACTGTCTGTGATCTGGAGGACTCACTAAACAGAGAACATCCCTGGTCATCCCTACTGCCTCTGATCTGGAGGACTCACTAAACAGAGAACATCCCTGGTCATCCCTACTGTCTCTGATCTGGAGGACTCACTATACAGAGAACATCCCTGGTCATCCCTACTGCCTCTGATATGGAGGACTAATTAAACAGAGAACATCCCTGGTCATCCCTACTGTCTCTGATCTGGAGGACTCACTAAACAGAGAACATCCCTGGTCATCCCTACTGCCTCTGATCTGGAGGACTCACTAAACAGAGAACATCCCTGGTCATCCCTACTGTCTCTGATCTGGAGGACTCACTAAACAGAGAACATCCCTGGTCATCCCTACTGTCTCTGATCTGGAGGACTCACTAAACAGAGAACATCCCTGGTCATCCCTACTGCCTCTGATCTGGAGGACTCACTAAACAGAGAACATCCCTGGTCATCCCTACTGTCTCTGATCTGGAGGACTCACTAAACAGAGAACATCCCTGGTCATCCCTACTGTCTCTGATCTGGAGGACTCACTAAACAGAGAACATCCCTGGTCATCCCTACTGCCTCTGATCTGGAGGACTCACTAAACAGAGAACATCCCTGGTCATCCCTACTGTCTCTGATCTGGAGGACTCACTATACAGAGAACATCCCTGGTCATCCCTACTGCCTTCGATATGGAGGACTAATTAAACAGAGAACATCCCTGGTCATCCCTACTGCCTCTGATCTGGAGGACTCACTAAACAGAGAACATCCCTGGTCATCCCTACTGCCTCTGATCTGGAGGACTCACTAAACAGAGAACATCCCTGGTCATCCCTACTGTCTCTGATCTGGAGGACTCACTATACAGAGAACATCCCTGGTCATCCCTACTGCCTCTGATATGGAGGACTAATTAAACAGAGAACATCCCTGGTCATCCCTACTGCCTCTGATCTGGAGGACTCACTAAACAGAGAACATCCCTGGTCATCCCTACTGTCTCTGATCTGGAGGACTCACTAAACAGAGAACATCCCTGGTCATCCCTACTGCCTCTCATCTGGAGGACTCACTAAACAGAGAACATCCCTGGTCATCCCTACTGCCTCTGATCTGGAGGACTCACTAAACAGAGAACATCCCTGGTCATCCCTACTGCCTCTGATCTGGAGGACTCACTAAACAGAGAACATCCCTGGTCATCCCTACTGTCTCTGATCTGGAGGACTCACTAAACAGAGAACATCCCTGGTCATCCCTACTGCCTCTGATCTGGAGGACTCACTAAACAGAGAACATCCCTGGTCATCCCTACTGTCTCTGATCTGGAGGACTCACTATACAGAGAACATCCCTGGTCATCCCTACTGCCTCTGATCTGGAGGACTCACTAAACAGAGAACATCCCTGGTCATCCCTACTGTCTCTGATCTGGAGGACTCACTATACAGAGAACATCCCTGGTCATCCCTACTGCCTCTGATATGGAGGACTAATTAAACAGAGAACATCCCTGGTCATCCCTACTGCCTCTGATCTGGAGGACTCACTAAACAGAGAACATCCCTGGTCATCCCTACTGTCTCTGATCTGGAGGACTCACTAAACAGAGAACATCCCTGGTCATCCCTACTGCCTCTGATCTGGAGGACTCACTAAACAGAGAACATCCCTGGTCATCCCTACTGCCTCTGATCTGGAGGACTCACTAAACAGAGAACATCCCTGGTCATCCCTACTGCCTCTGATCTGTAGGACTCACTAAACAGAGAACATCCCTGGTCATCCCTACTGTCTCTGATCTGGAGGACTCACTAAACAGAGAACATCCCTGGTCATCCCTACTGCCTCTCATCTGGAGGACTCACTAAACAGAGAACATCCCTGGTCATCCCTACTGCCTCTGATCTGGAGGACTCACTAAACAGAGAACATCCCTGGTCATCCCTACTGCCTCTGATCTGGAGGACTCACTAAACAGAGAACATCCCTGGTCATCCCTACTGTCTCTGATCTGGAGGACTCACTAAACAGAGAACATCCCTGGTCATCCCTACTGCCTCTGATCTGGAGGACTCACTAAACAGAGAACATCCCTGGTCATCCCTACTGCCTCTGAACTGGAGGACTCACTAAACAGAGAACATCCCTTGTCATCCCTACTGTCTCTGATCTGGAGGACTCACTAAACAGAGAACATCCCTGGTCATCCCTACTGTCTCTGATCTGGAGGACTCACTAAACAGAGAACATCCCTGGTCATCCCTACTGCCTCTGATCTGGAGGACTCACTAAACAGAGAACATCCCTGGTCATCCCTACTGTCTCTGATCTGGAGGACTCACTAAACAGAGAACATCCCTGGTCATCCCTACTGCCTCTGATCTGGAGGACTCACTAAACAGAGAACATCCCTGGTCATCCCTACTGCCTCTGAACTGGAGGACTCACTAAACAGAGAACATCCCTGGTCATCCCTACTGTCTCTGATCTGGAGGACTCACTAAACAGAGAACATCCCTGGTCATCCCTACTGCCTCTGATCTGGAGGACTCACTAAACAGAGAACATCCCTGGTCATCCCTACTGTCTCTGATCTGGAGGACTCACTATACAGAGAACATCCCTGGTCATCCCTACTGCCTCTGATCTGGAGGACTCACTAAACAGAGAACATCCCTGGTCATCCCTACTGTCTCTGATCTGGAGGACTCACTATACAGAGAACATCCCTGGTCATCCCTACTGCCTCTGATATGGAGGACTAATTAAACAGAGAACATCCCTGGTCATCCCTACTGCCTCTGATCTGGAGGACTCACTAAACAGAGAACATCCCTGGTCATCCCTACTGTCTCTGATCTGGAGGACTCACTAAACAGAGAACATCCCTGGTCATCCCTACTGCCTCTGATCTGGAGGACTCACTAAACAGAGAACATCCCTGGTCATCCCTACTGCCTCTGATCTGGAGGACTCACTAAACAGAGAACATCCCTGGTCATCCCTACTGCCTCTGATCTGGAGGACTCACTAAACAGAGAACATCCCTGGTCATCCCTACTGTCTCTGATCTGGAGGACTCACTAAACAGAGAACATCCCTGGTCATCCCTACTGCCTCTCATCTGGAGGACTCACTAAACAGAGAACATCCCTGGTCATCCCTACTGCCTCTGATCTGGAGGACTCACTAAACAGAGAACATCCCTGGTCATCCCTACTGCCTCTGATCTGGAGGACTCACTAAACAGAGAACATCCCTGGTCATCCCTACTGTCTCTGATCTGGAGGACTCACTAAACAGAGAACATCCCTGGTCATCCCTACTGCCTCTGATCTGGAGGACTCACTAAACAGAGAACATCCCTGGTCATCCCTACTGCCTCTGATCTGGAAGACTCACTAAACAGAGAACATCCCTGGTCATCCCTACTGTCTCTGATCTGGAGGACTCACTAAACAGAGAACATCCCTGGTCATCCCTACTGCCTCTGATCTGGAGGACTCACTAAACAGAGAACATCCCTGGTCATCCCTACTGCCTCTGATCTGGAGGACTCACTAAACAGAGAACATCCCTGGTCATCCCTACTGCCTCTGATCTGGAGGACTCACTAAACAGAGAACATCCCTGGTCATCCCTACTGTCTCTGATCTGGAGGACTCACTAAACAGAGAACATCCCTGGTCATCCCTACTGCCTCTGATCTGGAGGACTCACTAAACAGAGAACATCCCTGGTCATCACTACTGCCTCTGATCTGGAGGACTCACTAAACAGAGAACATCCCTGGTCATCCCTACTGTCTCTGATCTGGAGGACTCACTAAACAGAGAACATCCCTGGTCATCCCTACTGCCTCTGATCTGGAGGACTCACTAAACAGAGAACATCCCTGGTCATCCCTACTGCCTCTGATCTGGAGGACTCACTAAACAGAGAACATCCCTGGTCATCCCTACTGCCTCTGATCTGGAGGACTCACTAAACAGAGAACATCCCTGGTCATCACTACTGCCTCTGATCTGGAGGACTCACTAAACAGAGAACATCCCTGGTCATCCCTACTGTCTCTGATCTGGAGGACTCACTAAACAGAGAACATCCCTGGTCATCCCTACTGCCTCTGATCTGGAGGACTCACTAAACAGAGAACATCCCTGGTCATCCCTACTGCCTCTGATCTGGAGGACTCACTAAACAGAGAACATCCCTGGTCATCCCTACTGCCTCTGATCTGGAGGACTCACTAAACAGAGAACATCCCTGGTCATCACTACTGCCTCTGATCTGGAGGACTCACTAAACAGAGAACATCCCTGGTCATCCCTACTGTCTCTGATCTGGAGGACTCACTAAACAGAGAACATCCCTGGTCATCCCTACTGCCTCTGATCTGGAGGACTCACTAAACAGAGAACATCCCTGGTCATCCCTACTGCCTCTGATCTGGAGGACTCACTAAACAGAGAACATCCCTGGTCATCCCCTGCCTCTAGTACTTTACACCACTGCAATGTCTATGGTAAGTAGTCTAACGTTCACCTCTAGTACTTTACACCACTGCAATGTCTATGGTAAGTGGTCTAACGTTCACCTCTAGTACTTTACACCACTGCAATGTCTATGGTAAGTGGTCTAACGTTCACCTCTAGTACTTTACACCACTGCAATGTCTATGGTAAGTAGTCTAACGTTCACCTCTAGTACTTTACACCACTGCAATGTCTATGGTAAGTAGTCTAACGTTCACCTCTAGTACTTTACACCACTGCAATGTCTATGGTAAGTAGTCTAACGTTCACCTCTAGTACTTTACACCACTGCAATGTCTATGATAAGTAGTCTAACGTTCACCTCTAGTACTTTACACCACTGCAATGTCTATGGTAAGTGGTCTAACGTTCACCTCTAGTACTTTACACCACTGCAATGTCTATGGTAAGTAGTCTAACGTTCACCTCTAGTACTTTACACCACTGCAATGTCTATGGTAAGTGGTCTAACGTTCACCTCTAGTACTTTACACCACTGCAATGTCTATGGTAAGTAGTCTAACGTTCACCTCTAGTACTTTACACCACTGCAATGTCTATGGTAAGTAGTCTAACGTTCACCTCTAGTTTTAATCAAACAGCGTTCCCTTTATAACTACTGTCTAGTTAATTAACTGCACCTTGATTTGATTTTTGTGACGACCCCCCCAATAGTTTTTTAAGTTAGTGATTTGTTCTTTAAGTTAACATTCCCAATTTAATTTAAACATGTAATGTTTAAACGTTCAAACCCCTACACCAAACATTAAAACGAAATAATATAAAAACTATATATAAATGTTTTTATAAAACTTAAATTAAATAAGACTTGTAAAGTCAATCCGTATTCATTCTCATTTAACAGAAACCATGCTGTGACAGGGTCCAGTCTGTATTCAGAAACCATGCGGTGACAGGGTCCAGTCTGTATTCAGAAACCATGCTGTGACTGGGTCCAGTCTGTATTCAGAAACCATGCTGTGACAGGGTCCAGTCTGTATTCAGAAACCATGCTGTGACTGGGTCCAGTCTGTATTCAGAAACCATGCTGTGACTGGGTCCAGTCTGTATTCAGAAACCATGCGGTGACAGGGTCCAGTCTGTATTCAGAAACCATGCTGTGACAGGGTCCAGTCTGTATTCAGAAACCATGCTGTGACTGGGTCCAGTCTGTATTCAGAAACCATGCTGTGACTGGGTCCAGTCTGTATTCAGAAACCATGCTGTGACTGGGTCCAGTCTGTATTCAGAAACCATGCTGTGACAGGGTCCAGTCTGTATTCAGAAACCATGCTGTGACAGGGTCCAGTCTGTATTCAGAAACCATGCTGTGACAGGGTCCAGTCTGTATTCAGAAACCATGCTGTGACAGGGTCCAGTCTGTATTCAGAAACCATGCTGTGACAGGGTCCAGTCTGTATTCAGAAACCATGCTGTGACTGGGTCCAGTCTGTATTCAGAAACCATGCTGTGACTGGGTCCAGTCTGTATTCAGAAACCATGCTGTGACTGGGTCCAGTCTGTATTCAGAAACCATGCTGTGACTGGGTTCAGTCTGTATTCAGAAACCATGCTGTGACTGGGTCCAGTCTGTAGTCAGTCTGGGACTATAGAGTGGGTGGTGACCATAGAAATGCATATTACTATTTAATTTATTGGTTGTGACTCTATCTCCAATTGTGACTATAGGGTGGGAGGAGTCAGTGACAGGGTGGGAGGAGTCAGTGACAGGGAGGGAGGGAGGCCACAGGGTGAATGGAACAGCCATCTAACTCCTCTGTCGCCTCCCCTATGTAGCCACAAGATCAGCTTCTGTGTGAAAGGGCCAGCAGCCCAGCAGCCCAGCAGCCCAACAGCCCAGCAGCCCAGCAGCCCAACAGCCCAACAGCCCAACAGGCCTACAGCCCAACAGCCCAACAGCCCTACAGCCCAACAGCCCAACAGCCCAACAGCCCAACAGCCCTACAGCCCAACAGCCCTACAGCCCTACAGCCCAGCAGCCCTACAGCCCAACAGCCCAGCAGCCCAACAGCCCAACAGCCCAACAGCCCAACAGCCCAACAGCCCTACAGCCCAGCTTCCCAGCAGCCCAACAGCCCAGCAGCCCTACAGCCCAACAGCCCAACAGCCCAACAGCCCTACAGCCCAGCATCCCAGCAGCCCAACAGCCCAGCAGCCCTACAGCCCAACAGCCCTACAGCCCAGCAGCCATACAGCCCAGCAGCCCTACAGCCCAGCAGCCATACAGCCCAGCAGCCATACAGCCCAGCAGCCATACAGCCCAACAGCCCTATAGCCCAGCAGCCATACAGCCCAGCAGCCATACAGCCCTGCAGCCCAACAGCCCAGCGGGCCTACAGCCCAGCAGGCATACAGCCCTACAGCCCAGCAGCCCAACAGCCCAACAGCCCTACAGCCCAGCAGCCCTACAGCCCAGCATCCCAGCAGCCCAACAGCCCAACAGCCCAGCAGCCCTACAGCCCAACAGCCCTACAGCCCAGCAGCCATACAGCCCAGCAGCCATACAGCCCAGCAGCCCTACAGCCCAGCAGCCCTACAGCCCAACAGCCCTACAGCCCAGCAGCCATACAGCCCAGCAGCCATACAGCCCAGCAGCCCTACAGCCCAGCAGCCCTACAGCCCAGCAGCCATACAGCCCAGCAGCCATACAGCCCAACAGCCCTACAGCCCAGCAGCCCTACAGCCCAGCAGCCATACAGCCCAGCAGCCATACAGCCCAGCAGCCATACAGCCCATCATCCCAGCAGCCATACAGCCCAGCAGCCCTGCAGCCCAGCAGCCCTACAGCCCAACATGACTACAACCCAGCAGCCCCCAGTCTAAATACATTTTACATTTCATCCAGATTCTAAAAATGTTAAGTTGTATGAATTTATACATTACAATGTAGGCTTAATATTTTGCCATTTTTGGTAAATCACCTAGATTTCCTTATTGATATGATTACAAATAACTGAAAGTAACTATAACTTAAAAAAGCTGCACTTACAATTTCCCGTCTGCCTTATAATTTTCAGTTATGTCAACTAGGGCTGAGACCGTATAGCCTAGGTTTCACTGTAGGGTACGGGGTTTCCTGACATAACAAATCACATTCAAACCGAAACAAATCACATTTTAAAGGGACAGTCGGGTTTTTAGGTCTGTTTGCATTATTTTATTCAAATTCGAATTGTGTTGTGAATTTGATATAATGAAGTTTTTTCGCAGAGCAAAATCGTCTAGACATAATTAACTGTGTTGGGCTGGACTGCATGTTAATTCCAACACAAGTCACCCTTATTTAGCATTTTAACTATTTTAATCTTAATCAAGAGTTGAATCAGTAAATAGTTTTATGTTTTCCCCGTCAGTTTCCACTCAAACGTCTCTCTGAATCTTTTTTTTTTTTAAGAATCACAACTCAAAATGTGTCCCAATAGAAGCAATCCTTTTCAATAACAGGCCTGTTATTATAGGACTTTTTTTGAGCGTTGAAATCCACACCTTCATGTCAATGACTATTAAAGTATATTCGTTAATAAAGGTTCATGTCAATTGCCTTTTCACATTTAGAGGGGAGCAGATATATTTATATATTTCATTTTTTTTATTGTGCATTTTTACACTCTACTAACCATGACTAACCATCCATAGTCGCAGCATATCTCTCCTCCCACTACCTCTCCAGTTGAGACCGCGGCCCTGCGCTCTATCCGTCACCTTGAGATTCTATTCCCTCTGCTCTGCTCCGTCTAATTAAAAGCTTAATAGCCCTGGAGACAGGGTCCATGCGGTGAGTTTACCAGGGCCTCGGTTCTCAGAGCCGCGTGCCTCTGATCCCATTATTTGCTTGAATAAACCTTTTTAGGGCCAGAAATGTGACACGGGGGTGTCCGGTGTTGTGTTTCTATGGCCTGCCGCTATAAGCCGAGGCTAGGGGGGACATCAGATCAACAGAGAGATTTTAATACCCTACATCATTAAGTCCATATAGCACTAGATTGTGTTTAATGGTGAGAACGAACGGATGTAGACCTATTATATTTGGTGTGAATTAATTAAATATAATGATGAAAATTACTGCTCAGAATTTCATTACGTAAATAGTGCCAAATAGAAACCGGTGAAATAACCAAATAGCCATGCAGAGACAGGGCTATATGAATTTGAGAGATTAGAGCCAATTCCCTTTATGGCTTAGTGTAGGCCTACTTTCAATTCAATACCATATACACCTGAGTATAGGCCTTCGATCCTTGTTGCTCCGTGAGCTTTGAGTGATGTCAACACCTCCAATACTATTTATATAACCCGATGTGGCTGTTTGGAGTGTAGTCAAATTGTTTCATAGTCACTGTGATAATTTCATACAGCCAATGTTGCTCAGGACTTGACATTAACTTTTTTTGCCTCTTGTCCATCGGATAAGTAGGACAGATGCTTTACTTGTCCTAAAGCTGAAGCCACTTGCCCCCACTAAAAAAAAGGTTCCTAACACCATTGCCAAAAGGGTGACTGAAAATGAGAGGGATATTAAATCATTTTATGCCCATAGACGATGTTATCAGCCGTTAGCGGCCTTCCTAAATAATGTACAACAAAAAGTCACTCACAAAAAAATGGTATGCTACGCATTTGGCTGGCATGCCACGGGAGGGATGAGAGCAATCATGACATTGACAAAATATATTTAGCGGAGACAAATATTTTCGAATAGCCTGTTCCTATCTGGTGGATCTGTGGATCTATATAGAAATGTAGTAGCCGAGGCCTATCTGTGGATCTATATAGATATGTAGTAGCCAAGGCCTATCTGTGGATCTATATAGATATGTAGTAGCCAAGGCCTATCTGTGGATCTATATAGATATGTAGTAGCCGAGGCCTATCTGGCTATCTGTGGATCTATATAGATATGTAGTAGCCGAGGCCTATCTGGCTATCTGTGGATCTATATAGATATGTAGTAGCCAAGGCCTATCTGTGGATCTATATAGATATGTAGTAGCCAAGGCCTATCTGTGGATCTATATAGATATGTAGTAGCCAAGGCCTATCTGTGGATCTATATAGATATGTAGTAGCCAAGGCCTATCTGTGGATCTATATAGATATGTAGTAGCCAAGGCCTATCTGGCTATCTGTGGATCAAAATAGATGTGTAGTAGCCTACGTCTATCTGTGGATCTATATAGATATGTAGTAGCCAAGGCCTATCTGTGGATCTATATAGATGTGTAGTAGCCGAGGCCTATCTGTGGATCTATATAGATATGTAGTAGCCGAGGCCTATCTGGCTATCTGTGGATCTAAATAGATGTGTAGTAGCCGAGGCCTATCTGGCTATCTGTGCGTCTGTGTGTGGCGAAGCGTGCAGATGGAGCGATTGACAGCTAAGGAGCTTCGCTGGCTGTGCGTCTTGTGACGGGCTGTCAATCATCATGGGCTGCAGAGCAACTCTGCTGTCCTCAGAACTGAATAATTATAAACTGATCCCCTGTTTTCCTCCTCTCTTAATAGGCCCAGGCTACTATATGTGCTGTAGGTAGGTTGCACATTGCTGGAATACTATCTAAATATCCCTAGGCCAACTACGCATTTATTTCATAAGCATTCCTCCGCTGTATTCCTCCGCTGTAGCCTACGTTTTCATTTGACTCGTCATTAGATGTTCCAATCTTGGTATTGTTTGCTCAATTTCACGTCTTGTGGCATAAAATATTTGTCATTCAAAATAAATCTGTGAATGAAGAATGACATGGACTCCGACTTTCAGAATTATTCCCATTTAAAAGCTGGAAACTTTAAGACATTAAACACTTTATTTGAAAAGTTTATAAAATACTATTTATAACTTTAACTTCTCTTATTTCTTTTATGATATTTCAGTTAGTAGGATTAGGCTTTTGGTCGTTTGGTTTGCAATGGCAAGGATTTTTTCTAGCCTCGCATGCATGAATCATTTCTGTCTTTTAATGCTTTGCTCAACTGTAAGGTTGGTTCAAATATCTCATTTGATTATTAAATATTGCTATTGTTTCTTCTATCTCTCTCATTATTACCTAAGGTCTCCCATATTTTGGGGTTATTCAAAAACAACTTGAAACTTGCTGATATATTTTGCGCTGCTTTGTTGAGGCTCTTAGCTCTGTCTACATATTTCTCTTGCGCTGTGTAAATATAACATATTAATTGATATAGGTTATAGCAAATAGGAATATAGGCAATTTGCTCAGTGTCAAACATGCATTGCCCTGCCGTGCGCTGCGGCAACGCCGCTGCCTGGTCCAGTTCTGATCCGAGTAATTGTTTGATATTGTGATTTTTTTACTTCTCCATTCGGATAATTTTTTGTACTTGCCCTAGACAAGCGGACAATCCTTAATGTCGAGTCCTGTTGCTGTGTGTTTTGTCAATGCCCTGCAGCCTACAGTCCCAACAGACCGACAGAACTGTCTTCTGGGCTGCATCGCTTTATTGCACTTAGGTTAAATAAGGCTTATTCTATAGGCCTACACTTCAGCACGTCGTCTTCTGATTTATGAACTCCAGAATTCATTCTTCCATACGAGTAACCGTTCAATGTAAACGTTTAATTAAGTGTGTGGCATTCATTGTCCCGCTAGAGTCTGCGAAACAACGGAACATCTACCTCTCTCTCCCCAAGGATTCGTTGAGCGGGTGCCAGTGATGCGCGACAGTATTTAGTTACTCGCCTCCATAACTGCGTGTCAGATGGAGGCTGATGCACGTGTGTCTTTATTGCCAGGGGACAGGAGAGGTAGATGGGGATCCAACCAGCACCTCCTATCATGCAGTCAGGACAGCGTGTAGCGAACAGCGACAGGACTTGATCTCTTCACTCTCACTTCTGTCTGACAACTCTACTCTGCCTGGCCCGGCCCGCGTGCACACGCCCTTATCAGATGCACCTCGCGCCTCTATCACTTTGAGGAGGTAAAGTAGTGAGACTGTGTGTGACTGACTGACTGGCTGACTAACGGTGTGAGAAATGAATGGCTACGGATCGCCCTACCTGTACATGGGGGGCCCAGTGACCCAGGCCCGAGCGCCGCTCCAGAGGACCCCCAAGTGCGCACGGTGCCGGAACCACGGCGTCCTGTCCTGGCTGAAGGGCCACAAGCGATACTGCCGCTTCAAGGACTGCACCTGCGAGAAATGCATCCTGATCATCGAGAGGCAGCGGGTCATGGCGGCGCAGGTGGCGCTCCGCAGACAGCAGGCCAACGAGAGTCTGGAGAGCCTCATCCCGGAGTCTCTGAGAGCTCTGCCCGGCATCACGGTGCCTGGACCCGGCGAGGGGAACCAGGGCCTGCCGCCCCGTTCTGGAGGAATGGACCTCCTATGGACTTCGAAACAGACTGCCAACATGCAGGGTAAGATGATGATAATAATAATCATAATAAGTACATTCATAATACGCTTTTATTTAAGCCTATAGGTTTGATTTATGAACTTTTATTGATATATATATATATATATATAACTTTTATTCATATATATATATATACATGTATATAAATCATTACAAAAATATATCTCAAACCTGCTGTATTTTATAAAGTTACAGCAAAACCTATACCTGAGAAAGAGCCGACGTTTGGACAATTTAGTTAAACATGGGTAGCCTACATTTAGGCTATTGGCTGCAAACTGGGGCTAATGACAACACTGCAATGGCACCATTGCAAAACGCATTGCATTAGACTCAAAATTAAAATAAACAAGAATAGCCTTTTATTGTAATTATTTCTTTAAGTTGTCGGCAATTTCTTTATCATAGATATTCAAGCTATTTATTAACTTTCTAAAACGACAAGCGTCACTACATAAAGGCAGTCAGCTTTCTTTTCATTAATATAATGTTTATACGGCTGTTAATTGGTTTGAGAAATGAAATGAATACAGACGTGATATTGTACCTCACAAACCAAAGCATGTTATGGGTGTTGAACCCAGGGCTTGTGTCAGCGGTGGCCTACCTTACAGAGACACATTCATAGACATTGGTCATTTCCAGAACGCTATATCCAACAATTTTTCGCATTTGTGTTTTTTTTAATGAGAAATTAATGTTTTTGTGTTTGTAAAATACAGTGTTACTGCCCTCCTAGTTTTTATTCATAGATTTTTACATCCCCTCTACAAAATGCTCAGTCAATTATGACCCAATTTGGGTAATTTCTGTAACCCAGCGCTGCGTCACTATAATATCTACCCGCCACTGGGTTGTTTTGACCAAGCAGAGGGTTGCTTTTTACTCTTTAGCTGGGTTATTGTTATTCATGTATTTTTGACCGAGCAGTAGGTTATTTCTTATTTTATTGCTGTTTGTTTTCCTACCTTCTCTCTATTAAATCATTTGCTATTTTTATAAAGGTACTTCTAACAACTACAATCAATGTCACAACGTTACTAGATTCTATGACATTCTTAAAATGACATATGGCCAATAATGAAAATTATAGATAAAATATAAAATGTTTATTTTCAGATATTAATTTCAGCTATAAAATGAAGTCATACAAAAGATAAACAAATGAGGGACACACATAAACCAAAACTTTAGAAGCGCAATGCACCGTTTGAAAATCACAGCAGCCCTACTAATTAAAGCCGAGGAAAGGGGCTGAAGAAAAGTAAATCCTTTACCCTCTACTCCCCTAGCAGGTATCCATGTAAAACAACAACAACGAAACATAATGTATTTTGCTCCAGAGCCGGCCCTTTGAAGGCCGGGGAATAGAGGCGATTGTCCCGGAGAATCAGAACGCAGGGTTCGAGTCCCGGGTTGTTTGTGTCGCCTGGCGGAGATTTTCAGCCATATTTGTTCCAGCCTGAAGATGAGAGAATATGAGTATACAATACTAAACAATAATCAACACACACACACACACACACACACACACACACACACACACACACACACACACACACACACACACACACACACACACACACACTTCTGTATGCAAGACCTTAATCTGCATTGGGTTGAGTCCAGACAATGTGCATGGTTTACGGTGTTGTAGTACTGAGTCCGGTCCCCAGACCACATATTGAGTGTCTCGGTCTTGATAACCGACAAACTCAACTCCGTGATGTACGATGGAGTTGATCTGCGATTAGTGTGACCGGACTGGAGCTCCGACGACACATAAAATGAATATTTCAGCACAAAGAATAGGATAATGTCATGTGTAAATGCGAGCTATTTCTTGGGTGCTGAAATCCGTAGTTTTTCCTACATTTTTTAAAATCGCGTTGGTACTATTTTCACAAGTATGTGGTACATTTTCACAAGTCTTAGTACAAAACATAAAACTGGTCACACTTGTAACGCAGCCAGTCCTTCATTCAAAACCTGTCATTGTGCATTTATTTGGATTGTAAACATCTATCACCACACAACCATTGATTCAAAATATACGTTTATTGTGAAATGTAATGACAACATTGGTTTAAACGCCAAAACACAACATAATATCTTTCAATTTAGTCGTTTTAAATACCTGTTAATCCAATAGCAAAGATGTTTCAAGATACCTTTTCAAATCGTCCTTAGAAGAGCTGAAAGTAATATGCTGCAGTACTGTAAATTACACCGTTTTCACATTAGACAATACACTTACATTACCCAACAAAATTGACAATATATCATTTCCATAATCGATCCAATGTGTCATCAAAGGTGTGATCAGTGAAGACATCCTCTACAATCATGCATGTAAAAAAACATTTTATTTTTCAGACACAATTGCAACATAGGTGTGCTGTCAGTAATCGAATGTAAGAAATTAAATTAAACAAATTAAATGAAATGAAAATAAAATATAACGTTTAGCACGCATTAATTTGCATCAAGTCTGTCTTGAGCATTTGGCCATAAATTCTCATCACAGTCTATGCACCGCGGGAAAAAATATTTTGTCATGGCGTATCCAAGCTTGACATTGGGCTGCATTGATGTCGTCGCATGCCTCATTCATGGCCTGCTGAGAAAAAACATCTCAATAGGGTTGAGGAAAGGAGAGTATGGTGGCAGGTACAGGGTCACGAATCGGGGATGGGCTCAAACCACGCCTGAATCACATCTGCATGGTGGAACCGGACATTGTCCCACACAGGTCTGCTCAATTTCTGAAACACAACGAGCTGTGTAGCGTTGTAGCATCCAAGTAATGGCCTACATCTTAAAAACATAATCTCCAGACATAGCTGTGGACATGGAGATATTTCCCCAACGCTGTCCAGGCGGTCACCCGTTGGCCGATGAGGTTCCGCCACGGCATCTAGTTGTTGTCAGGTTTAAGCCTGATTCATCAACGCTGGTCTAAAGTAGCGTCAAGCTCCATCACCCTCTGAAAATATATTTTGGTTAGTTATTTTTACAGTTTAGTTCCAATATGATATTTTGAAGTAGCATGTGCATCAAATAGTAACAGTATTTGTAATTTTAAATTAACATTTATTTAACTAGGCAAGTCAGTTAAGAACAAATTGTTATTTACAGTGATGGCCTACCCCGGCCAAACCCTCCCGTAACCCGGACAACGCTGGGCCAATTGTGCGCCGTTCTATGGGACTCCGATCACCGCTGGATGTGATTTAAAAAAAAAATATATATATTTCACCTTTATTTAACCAGGTAGGCTAGTTGAGAACACCTTTATTTAACCAGGTAGGCTAGTTGAGAACACCTTTATTTAACCAGGTAGGCTAGTTGAGAACACCTTTATTTAACCAGGTAGGCTAGTTGAGAACACCTTTATTTAACCAGGTAGGCTAGTTGAGAACACCTTTATTTAACCAGGTAGGCTAGTTGAGAACACCTTTATTTAACCAGGTAGGCTAGTTGAGAACACCTTTATTTAACCAGGTAGGCTAGTTGAGAACACCTTTATTTAACCAGGTAGGCTAGTTGAGAACACCTTTATTTAACCAGGTAGGCTAGTTGAGAACACCTTTATTTAACCAGGTAGGCTAGTTGAGAACACCTTTATTTAACCAGGTAGGCTAGTTGAGAACAAGTTCTCATTTACAATTGCGACCTGGCCAAGATAAAGCAAAGCAGTTCGACACAAACAACAACACAGAGTTACACATGGAGTAAAACAAACATACAGTCAATAATACAATATAAAAAGTGTATATACAATGTGTGCAAATGAGGTAGTATAAGGGAGGTAAGGCAATTAATAGGCCATAGTGGCTAAATAATTACAATTTAGCAATTAAACACTGGAGTGATAGATGTGCAGAAGATGAGTGTGCAAGTAGAGATACTGGGGTGCAAAGGAGCAAGATAAATAACAGTATGGGGTAGTTGGATGGGCTATGTACAGGTGTAGTGATCTGTGAGCTGGTGCTTAAAGCTAGTGAGGGAGATATGAGTGATACAGCCCGGGATCGAACCCGGGTCTGTAGTGATGCCTCTTGCACTGCGATGCGGTGCCTTAGACTGCTGCGCCACTCAGTCCTCTAAATAGTGCAGTTGTTTCACCCGGTCGTTGTTTCTCTCAAAAGGCAACAGGTGAACCTCTTTCATAGAAACCTGCTGCCTCTTCAAAAGGCAGGCCATCGTTGGAAGGCTGATTGATGCCACATTGGAAAAGGGGTCATCATTCTCCTCAATGGCCTGCTATGTCATCCGCCCACACTAGTCACAGCTCAACTCCATCGTCGTCGAAGCTACAGGCCGTCCACACTAGTCACTGATCAACTCCATCGACGTCGAAGCTACAGGCCGTCCACACTAGTCACTGCTCAACTCCATCGCCGTCGAAGCTACAGGCCGTCCACACTAGTCACTGCTCAACTCCATCGACGTTGAAGCTACAGGCCGTCCACACTAGTCACTGCTCAACTCCATCGACGTTGAAGCTACAGTCCCTCCACACTAGTCACTGCTCAACTCCATCGACCTCGAAGCTACAGTCCCTCCACACTAGTCACTGCTCAACTCCATCGACCTCGAATCTACAGGCCGCCCACACTAGTCACTGCTCAACTCCATCAACCTCGAAGCTACAGTCCACCCACACTAGTCACTGCTCAACTCCATCGACCTCGAAGCTACAGTCCACCCACACGAGTCACTGCTCAACTCCATCGACGTCGAAGCTACAGGCCGTCCACACTAGTCACTGCTCAACTCCATCGACGTCGAAGCTACAGGCCGTTTACACTAGTCACTGCTCAATTCCATCGACGTCGAAGCTACAGTCCACCCACACTAGTCACTGCTCAACTCCATCGACCTCGAAGCTACAGTCCACCCACACTAGTCACTGCTCAACTCCATCGACCTCGAAGCTACAGTCCACCCACACTAGTCACTGCTCAACTCCATCGACGTCGAAGCTACAGTCCACCCACACTAGTCACTGCTCAACTCCATCGACCTCGAAGCTACAGTCCACCCACACTAGTCACTGCTCAACTCCATCGACCTCGAAGCTACAGTCCACCCACACTAGTCACTGCTCAACTCCATCGACGTCGAAGCTACAGGCCATCCACACTAGTCACTGCTCAACTCCATCGACGTTGAAGCTACAGTCCACCCACACTAGTCACTGCTCAACTCCATCGACGTTGAAGCTACAGTCCACCCACACTAGACACTGCTCAACTCCATCGACGTTGAAGCTACAGTCCACCCACACTAGTCACTGCTCAACTCCATCGACGTCGAAGCTACAGTCCACCCACACTAGTCACTGCTCAACTCCATCGACGTCGAAGCTACAGTCCACCCACACTAGTCACTGCTCAACTCCATCGACGTCGAAGCTACAGTCCACCCACACTAGTCACTGCTCAACTCCATCGACCTCGAAGCTACAGTCCACCCACACTAGTCACTGCTCAACTCCATCGACCTCGAAGCTACAGTCCACCCACACTAGTCACTGCTCAACTCCATCGACCTCGAAGCTACAGTCCACCCACACTAGTCACTGCTCAACTCCATCGACGTTGAAGCTACAGTCCACCCACACTAGTCACTGCTCAACTCCATCGACCTCGAAGCTACAGTCCACCCACACTAGTCACTGCTCAACTCCATCGACCTCGAAGCTACAGTCCACCCACACTAGTCACTGCTCAACTCCATCGACGTTGAAGCTACAGTCCACCCACACTAGTCACTGCTCAACTCCATCGACGTTGAAGCTACAGTCCACCCACACTAGACACTGCTCAACTCCATCGACGTTGAAGCTACAGTCCACCCACACTAGTCACTGCTCAACTCCATCGACGTCGAAGCTACAGTCCACCCACACTAGTCACTGCTCAACTCCATCGACGTCGAAGCTACAGTCCACCCACACTAGTCACTGCTCAACTCCATCGACGTCGAAGCTACAGTCCACCCACACTAGTCACTGCTCAACTCCATCGACCTCGAAGCTACAGTCCACCCACACTAGTCACTGCTCAACTCCATCGACCTCGAAGCTACAGTCCACCCACACTAGTCACTGCTCAACTCCATCGACGTCGAAGCTACAGGCCATCCACACTAGTCACTGCTCAACTCCATCGACGTTGAAGCTACAGTCCACCCACACTAGTCACTGCTCAACTCCATCGACGTTGAAGCTACAGTCCACCCACACTAGACACTGCTCAACTCCATCGACGTTGAAGCTACAGTCCACCCACACTAGTCACTGCTCAACTCCATCGACGTCGAAGCTACAGTCCACCCACACTAGTCACTGCTCAACTCCATCGACGTCGAAGCTACAGTCCACCCACACTAGTCACTGCTCAACTCCATCGACGTCGAAGCTACAGTCCACCCACACTAGTCACTGCTCAACTCCATCGACCTCGAAGCTACAGTCCACCCACACTAGTCACTGCTCAACTCCATCGACCTCGAAGCTACAGTCCACCCACACTAGTCACTGCTCAACTCCATCGACCTCGAAGCTACAGTCCACCCACACTAGTCACTGCTCAACTCCATCGACGTTGAAGCTACAGTCCACCCACACTAGTCACTGCTCAACTCCATCGACGTTGAAGCTACAGTCCACCCACACTAGACACTGCTCAACTCCATCGACGTTGAAGCTACAGTCCACCCACACTAGTCACTGCTCAACTCCATCGACGTTGAAGCTACAGTCCACCCACACTAGTCACTGCTCAACTCCATCGACGTCGAAGCTACAGTCCACCCACACTAGTCACTGCTCAACTCCATCGACGTCGAAGCTACAGTCCACCCACACTAGTCACTGCTCAACTCCATCGACCTCGAAGCTACAGTCCACCCACACTAGTCACTGCTCAACTCCATCGACCTCGAAGCTACAGTCCACCCACACTAGTCACTGCTCAACTCCATCGACCTCGAAGCTACAGTCCACCCACACTAGTCACTGCTCAACTCCATCGACGTCGAAGCTACAGTCCACCCACACTAGTCACTGCTCAACTCCATCGACGTCGAAGCTACAGTCCACCCACACTAGTCACTGCTCAACTCCATCGACGTCGAAGCTACAGTCCACCCACACTAGTCACTGCTCAACTCCATCGACCTCGAAGCTACAGTCCACCCACACTAGTCACTGCTCAACTCCATCGACCTCGAAGCTACAGTCCACCCACACTAGTCACTGCTCAACTCCATCGACCTCGAAGCTACAGTCCACCCACACTAGTCACTGCTCAACTCCATCGACGTCGAAGCTACAGTCCACCCACACTAGTCACTGCTCAACTCCATCGTACATCATGGAGTTGAGGTTACTTAGCTTGGTGTTGGATACATTTTTACTCGGTCTTGACTCTGACTTCGTCTCGGACAATGAGGACTCGTGATTTCTCCCCGAGACCAGCCGAGACCAGTGGAGTAAAACAACCAGATTTACAGTCAGATAAGGTTAAGAAACCGAGACATCCCACTCCCTAATTTTTCTGGTCAGGGCGTGGCCGCTCTGGTCTACTTATTTCCCATGCCGGCAGAAGGGGTGCCCAAGATATGGTAGAGCAGGGGTATCAAACTCATTCCATGGAGGGCCTATTGTCTGCAGATTTTAGTTTTTTCCTTTCAATGAAGCCCTGGACATCCAGGTTTGGGGAGTTCCAAACTAATTAGTGACTTAAATTCATCATTCAAGTACAAGGGAGGAACCAAAACCCACAGACACTCGGCCCTCTGTGGAATGAGTTTGACACCTGTGTGGTAGAGAAAGGAGACATCTCACCAGCTATTTTCTTCTGGTCGGGGAGGGTGGGGAGAGGATAATAAATAGACCAGAGCCAGCTGTTCCCTCTCTCACCTGAGCATGTCAGAGATTATGGAGGAAACGTGAGCATGTCAGAGATTATGGAGGAACCGTGAGCATGTCAGAGATTATGGAGGAAACGTGAGCATGTCAGAGATTATGGAGGAAACGTGAGCATGCCAGAGATTATGGAGGAAACGTGAGCATGTCAGAGATTATGGAGGAAACGTGAGCATGTCAGAGATTATGGAGGAAACGTGAGCATGTCAGAGATTATGGAGGAAACGTGAGCATGCCAGAGATTATGGAGGAAACGTGAGCATGCCAGAGATTATGGAGGAAACGTGAGCATGCCAGAGATTATAGACGAACCGTGAGCATGTCAGAGATTATGGAGGAAACGTGAGCATGTCAGAGATTATGGAGGAATCGTGAGCATGCCAGAGATTATGGAGGAAACGTGAGCATGCCAGAGATTATGGAGGAATCGTGAGCATGTCAGAGATTATGGAGGAAACGTGAGCATGTCAGAGATTATGGAGGAAACATGAGCATGCCAGAGATTATGGAGGAAACGTGAGCATGCCAGAGATTATGGAGGAAACGTGAGCATGCCAGAGATTATGGAGGAAACGTGAGCATGCCAGAGATTATGGAGGAAACGTGAGCATGCCAGAGATTATGGAGGAAACGTGAGCATGCCAGAGATTATGGAGGAAACATGAGCATGCCAGAGATTATGGAGGAAACGTGAGCATGCCAGAGATTATGGAGGAAACGTGAGCATGTCAGAGATTATGGAGGAACCGTGAGCATGCCAGAGATTATGGAGGAAACGTGAGCATGCCAGAGATTATGGAGGAAACGTGAGCATGCCAGAGATTATGGAGGAAACGTGAGCATGCCAGAGATTATGGAGGAAACGTGAGCATGCCAGAGATTATGGAGGAAACGTGAGCATGCCAGAGATTATGGAGGAAACATGAGCATGCCAGAGATTATGGAGGAAACGTGAGCATGCCAGAGATTATGGAGGAAACGTGAGCATGTCAGAGATTATGGAGGAACCGTGAGCATGTCAGAGATTATAGAGGAACCGTGAGCATGCCAGAGATTATGGAGGAACCGTGAGCATGCCAGAGATTTCATGACATATTAATATCTTATTGACTATTGAAACATGGGCTTCCTTCCTTTCTCGTAACCTTAGTTACCTACTGTCCTTTGCTTTAGATTAAAGGTGCATCATGCAGAAATCGCCATTTCCTGGTTGCAAAAACTCTAATAGTTAATTTCAGTTTCTATGACAAAACAAGCAAGGATAGTGTTGAGAGTCATTGTACGATCTAAACCACTGTGAAATATATTTTCGAAAACCAAAAATATAGTATTTCCAGCTGTTTTGAAGCTGGTGTACGAAACCCAAAGTAAAAGATGGTAAAAGCAAAAAAAAATAAGAACGGGAAGCATAGAAATAGTGCACATAGAACAGATCTACATCTTCTTAGACTGGCTTTCAATGAGAATGACAGATCCATAACACATAGAACAGATCTACATCTTCTTAGACTGGCTTTCAATGAGAATGACAGATCCATAACACATAGAACAGATCTACCTCTTCTTAGACTGACTTTCAATGAGAATGACAGATCCATAACACATAGAACAGATCTACCTCTAATGAGAATGACAGATGTATAACACATAGAACAGATCTACCTCTAATGAGAATGACAGATCTATAACACATAGAACAGATCTACCTCTTCTTAGAATGACAGATATATACCACATAGAACAGATCTACCTCTAATGAGAATGACAGATCTATAACACATAGAACAGATCTACCTCTAATGAGAATGACAGATCTATAACACATAGAACAGATCTACCTCTAATGAGAATGACAGATCTATAACACATAGAACATATCTATAATTCACATTTGTGTGAATTTGGTCAGTTGCGCAAAAAGTAACATACTGCATCTTAAAACATTTCCCAAAACTTTGTTGCTTGTAAGAATTTCCGGAACATTTTACTTTGACACCCAGTATCATAACACGTTATGACACAGTCCAGTCATAACCATGTCATATTATGTCATAACAGCTGACATAACTTGTTATAACTGTTATAATATGGTCATAACACATTTAGACCTGTTGTGACATATATTGAGTTATTTCATATCTGGTTATGACACCTACATAAGTGTCAAAACCCACAGAACCTACCACACAAGGCAAAACATCCCATTACACCATAGCCTACATGTCAACAGTATGTTATATATATATATCTATTGACCAGATTAAATTAACATTGTTAATGCGCACATGTTGACGTCAGACATGTACCTACCCCAATGCTCTGTTTCTGATGACTGGGATGAATGCAGGAGCAGGACAAGACACCCTCTTCGTGACTGAGGACTGACATAAGGGCCTATATGTGACAGGCCTATCTGGCTGATATGATCGTGATGGTCATAATTGATGAAAAAAACATGACTGTAAAGAATTCATTATAACAGCAACAAAGGAGTTAAGATACAAACTTTCAAACGAAAGGTGTAAATATATCGGTCATGACAGGGTTATGACAATATTATGACAGGTTATGACAAGTTATGTCAGCTGTTATGACCCATTATGACATAGTTATGACATCGTTATCTTCTTATGGCTGCATGCGATTTGACAGCAGCCAGATAAAGTGGAGGGCACCAAATAAAAAAGCAGAAATCTCATAATTAAAATTCCTCAAGCATACATGTGTTTTATATCATTTTAAAGGTATTCTGGTTGTTAATCCCACCAAAGTGTCCGATTTCAAATATGTTTTTCAGCGAAAGCACTACAAACGATTATGTTGGGTCACCATCAAACCACAATAAGCACAGCCATTTTTCCAGCGAAAGATAGCAGTCAGAAAAAGCAGAAATAGAGATAAAACTAATCACTAACCTTTGATTATCTTCATCAGATGACACTCATTGGACTTCATGTTACACAATACATGCATGTTTTGTTTGATAAAGTTCATTTTTATAACAAAAAAATCTGACTTTAAATTGAAGCGTTAGATTCACTAGTTCCAAAAACATCCAGTGATAGTGCATAGCCACATCGTTTCAACAGAAATACTCATCATAAATGTAGATGATAATACAAGTTATACACATGGAATTATAGATATACCTCTCCTTAATGCAACCGCTGTGTCAGATTTCAAAAAAACCTTATGGAAAAAGCAAATCATGCAATAATAAGCTCAGAACAATAGCCAAATTAGCCGCCATGTTGGACTCAACAGAAACCAGAAAATACATGATAAATGTTTCCTTACCTTTGATGAACTTCATCAGAATGCAGTCCTAGGAATCCCAGGTCCACAATAAATGCTTGATTTGTTCAATAATGTCCGTTATTTATGTCCAAGTAGCTACTTTGGTTCACTCCTTCGGTAAACAATTCCAAAGTCAGAAAGCGCCTCCACTATAACGTGACGAAATGTCCAAAAGTTCCGTAACAGTCAGTAGAAACATGTCAAACGATGTACTGAATCAAATTTTAGAATGTTGTTAAAATACATCTTGAATAACATTCCAACCGGAAAATTAAATTGACTTCAGTTGAGCGATGGAACGGACGTCCTACTCATGTGAAGGCGCATGGTGAATGCATGATCAGCCCGTGGAAGTGATTTCTCATTCCTGTCTCCTTCGGCCCCCCTTCACATTAGAGTCATCAGACAAAGTTCTGTTGACTATTGACATCTAGTGGAAGCCGTAGGAAGTGAAAACTCATCTATATCTCGCTGTCATTTCAATTGAGAGCTTGGTTGAAAATCTGACACCTCAGAAACAATTCAAACAGGAAGTGGAACTTCTCAGGTTTTTGCCTGCCATATGAGTTCTGTTATGCTCACAGACATAATTCAAACAGTTTTAGAAACTTCAGAGTGTTTTCTATCCAATTTGAATAATAATGCATATATGCATTATGCATAATGCATATATTAGCAACTGGGACTAAGGAGCAGGCCGTTTAATATGGGCACCTCTGTGCACCTTTCATCCAAACTACTCAATACTGCCCCTGCAGCCATAAGAGGTTATGACACTGGATATCAAGTAAAGTGTTACAGAATGTTCTTTTTTTACTGGTAGGGAAAAGCTGTAACATATTTTGTATTTTTATCTATTATACACCTGTTTGGGTTAGTGACAATTTATAGGGTGGATGACCATTCTGAATGTCTGCAGAATCCATATGTTGTTCTGAAATATGAACATAGAAATACTGGACATTTTCTAATTTATTATGGTGCTGATTTGACACAATTATTAGCATGGTCTTGAATTGGACACACATTTTTCTGGTCTCGGACTTGACTCGTCCCCCTCCAGGGTCTTGACTTGGTAATAATGTGTAAATGTTGTACAATCCAGGTGTGGAAAGCTCTTAGATTTACCCAGAAAGTATTGACTCAGGAGTGTGAATACTGATGTAGGTGGTTATTTCTGTATTTCATTTTCAAAAAAATAATAAAAAATAACTAAAAACATACATGTTTTATTTTGTAATTATGGGGTATTGTGTGTAGATTGGTAAGAAGAAAAAATATATATATTTGGAATTCAAGCTGCAACACAACAAAATGCGAAATTAGCCAAGGGGTATGACTACTTTCTGAAGGACTGGACCTTCACTGGTGGTAGAAGAAGCATCCTCAGGGCCATGCCGCCTGTACTATCTGGGGGACAAAGACAAAAACGTTTAAGCGGAGAGTCAAAATGGATTGCCTAAACTTGGATGAACATTTGAGACACTCCTTTCATATCAAATGTAGCTAGCTAGCTAGAGATAGCCACCTAAAGTAACTGTGTCTGTATCCAGACTGAGACTAGCTAGCTATAGCTACCTATAATAACTGTGTCTGTATCCAGATTGAGACTAGGTAGCTAACTCATAGATACAATTAGGCTAAACATCATACAGCAACTGAAACACCATAAAAGTAATAGTTATAACCTTGCCAACTAGCTAGCTAGATAGCAACCATTTTTCATGAACTCAGAGACAGGGAATAGGCCTAGCTAAGTAATATCTCCAGCTGGACTAGCTAGATAGCAACCATTTTTCATGAACTCAGAGACAGGGAATAGGCCTAGCTAAGTAATATCTCCAGCTGGTCTAGCTAGCTAGCAACCATTTTTCATGAACTCAGAGACAGGGAATAGGCCTAGCTAAGTAATATCTCCAGCTGGTCTAGCTAGCTAGCAACCATTTTTCATGAACTCAGAGACAGGGAATAGGCCTAGCTAAGTAATATCTCCAGCTGGTCTAGCTAGCTAGCAACCATTTTTCATGAACTCAGAGACAGGGAATAGGCCTAGCTAAGTAATATCTCCAGCTGGTCTAGCTAGCTAGCAACCATTTTTCATGAACTCAGAGACAGGGAATAGGCCTAGCTAAGTAATATCTCCAGCTGGTCTAGCTAGCTAGCAACCATTTTTCATGAACTCAGAGACAGGGAATAGGCCTAGCTAAGTAATATCTCCAGCTGGTCTAGCTAGCTAGCAACCATTTTTCATGAACTCAGAGACAGGGAATAGGCCTAGCTAAGTAATATCTCCAGCTGGTCTAGCTAGCTAGCAACCATTTTTCATGAACTCAGAGACAGGGAATAGGCCTAGCTAAGTAATATCTCCAGCTGGTCTAGCTAGCTAGCAACCATTTTTCATGAACTCAGAGACAGGGAATAGGCCTAGCTAAGTAATATCTCCAGCTGGTCTAGCTAGCTAGCAACCATTTTTCATGAACTCAGAGACAGGGAATAGGCCTAGCTAAGTAATATCTCCAGCTGGTCTAGCTAGCTAGCAACCATTTTTCATGAACTCAGAGACAGGGAATAGGCCTAGCTAAGTAATATCTCCAGCTGGTCTAGCTAGCTAGCAACCATTTTTCATGAACTCAGAGACAGGGAATAGGCCTAGCTAAGTAATATCTCCAGCTGGTCTAGCTAGCTAGCAACCATTTTTCATGAACTCAGAGACAGGGAATAGGCCTAGCTAAGTAATATCTCCAGCTGGTCTAGCTAGCTAGCAACCATTTTTCATGAACTCAGAGACAGGGAATAGGCCTAGCTAAGTAATATCTCCAGCTGGTCTAGCTAGCTAGCAACCATTTTTCATGAACTCAGAGACAGGGAATAGGCCTAGCTAAGTAATATCTCCAGCTGGTCTAGCTAGCTAGCAACCATTTTTCATGAACTCAGAGACAGGGAATAGGCCTAGCTAAGTAATATCTCCAGCTGGTCTAGCTAGCTAGCAACCATTTTTCATGAACTCAGAGACAGGGAATAGGCTTAGCTAAGTAATATCTCCAGCTGGTCTAGCTAACTAGCAACCATTTTTCATGAACTCAGAGACAGGGAATAGGCCTAGCTAAGTAATATCTCCAGCTGGTCTAGCTAGCTAGCAACCATTTTTCATGAACTCAGAGACAGGGAATAGGCCTAGCTAAGTAATATCTCCAGCTGGTCTAGCTAGCTAGCAACCATTTTTCATGAACTCAGAGACAGGGAATAGGCCTAGCTAAGTAATATCTCCAGCTGGTCTAGCTAGCTAGCAACCATTTTTCATGAACTCAGAGACAGGGAATAGGCCTAGCTAAGTAATATCTCCAGCTGGTCTAGCTAGCTAGCAACCATTTTTCATGAACTCAGAGACAGGGAATAGGCCTAGCTAAGTAATATCTCCAGCTGGTCTAGCTAGCTAGCAACCATTTTTCATGAACTCAGAGACAGGGAATAGGCCTAGCTAAGTAATATCTCCAGCTGGTCTAGCTAGCTAGCAACCATTTTTCATGAACTCAGAGACAGGGAATAGGCCTAGCTAAGTAATATCTCCAGCTGGTCTAGCTAGCTAGCAACCATTTTTCATGAACTCGGAGACAGGGAATAGGCCTAGCTAAGTAATATCTCCAGCTGGTCTAGCTAGCTAGCAACCATTTTTCATGAACTCGGAGACAGGGAATAGGCCTAGCTAAGTAATATCTCCAGCTGGTCTAGCTAGCTAGCAACCATTTTTCATGAACTCGGAGACAGGGAATAGGCCTAGCTAAGTAATATCTCCAGCTGGTCTAGCTAGCTAGCAACCATTTTTCATGAACTCGGAGACAGGGAATAGGCCTAGCTAAGTAATATCTCCAGCTGGTCTAGCTAGCTAGCAACCATTTTTCATGAACTCGGAGACAGGGAATAGGCCTAGCTAAGTAATATCTCCAGCTGGTCTAGCTAGCTAGCAACCATTTTTCATGAACTCGGAGACAGGGAATAGGCCTAGCTAAGTAATATCTCCAGCTGGTCTAGCTAGCTAGCAACCATTTTTCATGAACTCGGAGACAGGGAATAGGCCTAGCTAAGTAATATCTCCAGCTGGTCTAGCTAGCTAGCAACCATTTTTCATGAACTCGGAGACAGGGAATAGGCCTAGCTAAGTAATATCTCCAGCTGGTCTAGCTAGCTAGCAACCATTTTTCATGAACTCGGAGACAGGGAATAGGCCTAGCTAAGTAATATCTCCAGCTGGTCTAGCTAGCTAGCAACCATTTTTCATGAACTCAGAGACAGGGAATAGGCCTAGCTAAGTAATATCTCCAGCTGGTCTAGCTAGCTAGCAACCATTTTTCATGAACTCAGAGACAGGGAATAGGCCTAGCTAAGTAATATCTCCAGCTGGTCTAGCTAGCTAGCAACCATTTTTCATGAACTCAGAGACAGGGAATAGGCCTAGCTAAGTAATATCTCCAGCTGGTCTAGCTAGCTAGCAACCATTTTTCATGAACTCGGAGACAGGGAATAGGCCTAGCTAAGTAATATCTCCAGCTGGTCTAGCTAGCTAGCAACCATTTTTCATGAACTCGGAGACAGGGAATAGGCCTAGCTAAGTAATATCTCCAGCTGGTCTAGCTAGCTAGCAACCATTTTTCATGAACTCGGAGACAGGGAATAGGCCTAGCTAAGTAATATCTCCAGCTGGTCTAGCTAGCTAGCAACCATTTTTCATGAACTCGGAGACAGGGAATAGGCCTAGCTAAGTAATATCTCCAGCTGGTCTAGCTAGCTAGCAACCATTTTTCATGAACTCGGAGACAGGGAATAGGCCTAGCTAAGTAATATCTCCAGCTGGTCTAGCTAGCTAGCAACCATTTTTCATGAACTCGGAGACAGGGAATAGGCCTAGCTAAGTAATATCTCCAGCTGGTCTAGCTAGCTAGCAACCATTTTTCATGAACTCAGAGACAGGGAATAGGCCTAGCTAAGTAATATCTCCAGCTGGTCTAGCTAGCTAGCAACCATTTTTCATGAACTCAGAGACAGGGAATAGGCCTAGCTAAGTAATATCTCCAGCTGGTCTAGCTAGCTAGCAACCATTTTTCATGAACTCAGAGACAGGGAATAGGCCTAGCTAAGTAATATCTCCAGCTGGTCTAGCTAGCTAGCAACCATTTTTCATGAACTCAGAGACAGGGAATAGGCCTAGCTAAGTAATATCTCCAGCTGGTCTAGCTAGCTAGCAACCATTTTTCATGAACTCAGAGACAGGGAATAGGCCTAGCTAAGTAATATCTCCAGCTGGTCTAGCTAGCTAGCAACCATTTTTCATGAACTCAGAGACAGGGAATAGGCCTAGCTAAGTAATATCTCCAGCTGGTCTAGCTAGCTAGCAACCATTTTTCATGAACTCAGAGACAGGGAATAGGCCTAGCTAAGTAATATCTCCAGCTGGTCTAGCTAGCTAGCAACCATTTTTCATGAACTCAGAGACAGGGAATAGGCCTAGCTAAGTAATATCTCCAGCTGGTCTAGCTAGCTAGCAACCATTTTTCATGAACTCGGAGACAGGGAATAGGCCTAGCTAAGTAATATCTCCAGCTGGTCTAGCTAGCTAGCAACCATTTTTCATGAACTCGGAGACAGGGAATAGGCCTAGCTAAGTAATATCTCCAGCTGGTCTAGCTAGCTAGCAACCATTTTTCATGAACTCGGAGACAGGGAATAGGCCTAGCTAAGTAATATCTCCAGCTGGTCTAGCTAGCTAGCAACCATTTTTCATGAACTCGGAGACAGGGAATAGGCCTAGCTAAGTAATATCTCCAGCTGGTCTAGCTAGCTAGCAACCATTTTTCATGAACTCGGAGACAGGGAATAGGCCTAGCTAAGTAATATCTCCAGCTGGTCTAGCTAGCTAGCAACCATTTTTCATGAACTCGGAGACAGGGAATAGGCCTAGCTAAGTAATATCTCCAGCTGGTCTAGCTAGCTAGCAACCATTTTTCATGAACTCAGAGACAGGGAATAGGCCTAGCTAAGTAATATCTCCAGCTGGTCTAGCTAGCTAGCAACCATTTTTCATGAACTCAGAGACAGGGAATAGGCCTAGCTAAGTAATATCTCCAGCTGGTCTAGCTAGCTAGCAACCATTTTTCATGAACTCGGAGACAGGGAATAGGCCTAGCTAAGTAATATCTCCAGCTGGTCTAGCTAGCTAGCAACCATTTTTCATGAACTCGGAGACAGGGAATAGGCCTAGCTAAGTAATATCTCCAGCTGGTCTAGCTAGCTAGCAACCATTTTTCATGAACTCGGAGACAGGGAATAGGCCTAGCTAAGTAATATCTCCAGCTGGTCTAGCTAGCTAGCAACCATTTTTCATGAACTCGGAGACAGGGAATAGGCCTAGCTAAGTAATATCTCCAGCTGGTCTAGCTAGCTAGCAACCATTTTTCATGAACTCGGAGACAGGGAATAGGCCTAGCTAAGTAATATCTCCAGCTGGTCTAGCTAGCTAGCAACCATTTTTCATGAACTCGGAGACAGGGAATAGGCCTAGCTAAGTAATATCTCCAGCTGGTCTAGCTAGCTAGCAACCATTTTTCATGAACTCGGAGACAGGGAATAGGCCTAGCTAAGTAATATCTCCAGCTGGTCTAGCTAGCTAGCAACCATTTTTCATGAACTCGGAGACAGGGAATAGGCCTAGCTAAGTAATATCTCCAGCTGGTCTAGCTAGCTAGCAACCATTTTTCATGAACTCGGAGACAGGGAATAGGCCTAGCTAAGTAATATCTCCAGCTGGTCTAGCTAGCTAGCAACCATTTTTCATGAACTCGGAGACAGGGAATAGGCCTAGCTAAGTAATATCTCCAGCTGGTCTAGCTAGCTAGCAACCATTTTTCATGAACTCGGAGACAGGGAATAGGCCTAGCTAAGTAATATCTCCAGCTGGTCTAGCTAGCTAGCAACCATTTTTCATGAACTCAGAGACAGGGAATAGGCCTAGCTAAGTAATATCTCCAGCTGGTCTAGCTAGCTAGCAACCATTTTTCATGAACTCAGAGACAGGGAATAGGCCTAGCTAAGTAATATCTCCAGCTGGTCTAGCTAGCTAGCAACCATTTTTCATGAACTCAGAGACAGGGAATAGGCCTAGCTAAGTAATATCTCCAGCTGGTCTAGCTAGCTAGCAACCATTTTTCATGAACTCAGAGACAGGGAATAGGCCTAGCTAAGTAATATCTCCAGCTGGTCTAGCTAGCTAGCAACCATTTTTCATGAACTCAGAGACAGGGAATAGGCCTAGCTAAGTAATATCTCCAGCTGGTCTAGCTAGCTAGCAACCATTTTTCATGAACTCAGAGACAGGGAATAGGCCTAGCTAAGTAATATCTCCAGCTGGTCTAGCTAGCTAGCAACCATTTTTCATGAACTCAGAGACAGGGAATAGGCCTAGCTAAGTAATATCTCCAGCTGGTCTAGCTAGCTAGCAACCATTTTTCATGAACTCAGAGACAGGGAATAGGCCTAGCTAAGTAATATCTCCAGCTGGTCTAGCTAGCTAGCAACCATTTTTCATGAACTCAGAGACAGGGAATAGGCCTAGCTAAGTAATATCTCCAGCTGGTCTAGCTAGCTAGCAACCATTTTTCATGAACTCAGAGACAGGGAATAGGCCTAGCTAAGTAATATCTCCAGCTGGTCTAGCTAGCTAGCAACCATTTTTCATGAACTCAGAGACAGGGAATAGGCCTAGCTAAGTAATATCTCCAGCTGGTCTAGCTAGCTAGCAACCATTTTTCATGAACTCAGAGACAGGGAATAGGCCTAGCTAAGTAATATCTCCAGCTGGTCTAGCTAGCTAGCAACCATTTTTCATGAACTCAGAGACAGGGAATAGGCCTAGCTAAGTAATATCTCCAGCTGGTCTAGCTAGCTAGCAACCATTTTTCATGAACTCAGAGACAGGGAATAGGCCTAGCTAAGTAATATCTCCAGCTGGTCTAGCTAGCTAGCAACCATTTTTCATGAACTCAGAGACAGGGAATAGGCCTAGCTAAGTAATATCTCCAGCTGGTCTAGCTAGCTAGCAACCATTTTTCATGAACTCAGAGACAGGGAATAGGCCTAGCTAAGTAATATCTCCAGCTGGTCTAGCTAGCTAGCAACCATTTTTCATGAACTCAGAGACAGGGAATAGGCCTAGCTAAGTAATATCTCCAGCTGGTCTAGCTAGCTAGCAACCATTTTTCATGAACTCAGAGACAGGGAATAGGCCTAGCTAAGTAATATCTCCAGCTGGTCTAGCTAGCTAGCAACCATTTTTCATGAACTCAGAGACAGGGAATAGGCCTAGCTAAGTAATATCTCCAGCTGGTCTAGCTAGCTAGCAACCATTTTTCATGAACTCAGAGACAGGGAATAGGCCTAGCTAAGTAATATCTCCAGCTGGTCTAGCTAGCTAGCAACCATTTTTCATGAACTCAGAGACAGGGAATAGGCCTAGCTAAGTAATATCTCCAGCTGGTCTAGCTAGCTAGCAACCATTTTTCATGAACTCAGAGACAGGGAATAGGCCTAGCTAAGTAATATCTCCAGCTGGTCTAGCTAGCTAGCAACCATTTTTCATGAACTCAGAGACAGGGAATAGGCCTAGCTAAGTAATATCTCCAGCTGGTCTAGCTAGCTAGCAACCATTTTTCATGAACTCAGAGACAGGGAATAGGCCTAGCTAAGTAATATCTCCAGCTGGTCTAGCTAGCTAGCAACCATTTTTCATGAACTCAGAGACAGGGAATAGGCCTAGCTAAGTAATATCTCCAGCTGGTCTAGCTAGCTAGCAACCATTTTTCATGAACTCAGAGACAGGGAATAGGCCTAGCTAAGTAATATCTCCAGCTGGTCTAGCTAGCTAGCAACCATTTTTCATGAACTCAGAGACAGGGAATAGGCCTAGCTAAGTAATATCTCCAGCTGGTCTAGCTAGCTAGCAACCATTTTTCATGAACTCAGAGACAGGGAATAGGCCTAGCTAAGTAATATCTCCAGCTGGTCTAGCTAGCTAGCAACCATTTTTCATGAACTCAGAGACAGGGAATAGGCCTAGCTAAGTAATATCTCCAGCTGGTCTAGCTAGCTAGCAACCATTTTTCATGAACTCAGAGACAGGGAATAGGCCTAGCTAAGTAATATCTCCAGCTGGTCTAGCTAGCTAGCAACCATTTTTCATGAACTCAGAGACAGGGAATAGGCCTAGCTAAGTAATATCTCCAGCTGGTCTAGCTAGCTAGCAACCATTTTTCATGAACTCAGAGACAGGGAATAGGCATAGCTAAGTAATATCTCCAGCTGGTCTAGCTAGCTAGCAACCATTTTTCATGAACTCAGAGACAGGGAATAGGCCTAGCTAAGTAATATCTCCAGCTGGTCTAGCTAGCTAGCAACCATTTTTCATGAACTCAGAGACAGGGAATAGGCCTAGCTAAGTAATATCTCCAGCTGGTCTAGCTAGCTAGCAACCATTTTTCATGAACTCAGAGACAGGGAATAGGCCTAGCTAAGTAATATCTCCAGCTGGTCTAGCTAGCTAGCAACCATTTTTCATGAACTCAGAGACAGGGAATAGGCCTAGCTAAGTAATATCTCCAGCTGGTCTAGCTAGCTAGCAACCATTTTTCATGAACTCAGAGACAGGGAATAGGCCTAGCTAAGTAATATCTCCAGCTGGTCTAGCTAGCTAGCAACCATTTTTCATGAACTCAGAGACAGGGAATAGGCCTAGCTAAGTAATATCTCCAGCTGGTCTAGCTAGCTAGCAACCATTTTTCATGAACTCAGAGACAGGGAATAGGCCTAGCTAAGTAATATCTCCAGCTGGTCTAGCTAGCTAGCAACCATTTTTCATGAACTCAGAGACAGGGAATAGGCCTAGCTAAGTAATATCTCCAGCTGGTCTAGCTAGCTAGCAACCATTTTTCATGAACTCAGAGACAGGGAATAGGCCTAGCTAAGTAATATCTCCAGCTGGTCTAGCTAGCTAGCAGGTAAAGTTGGTTTTATATTCACAGATTCAGGCATTCGCCAAAAGGAATTTAAAATGTAAAAATCAATAAAAAAATCTATCAGTCATTATTCTATAAATGTCTAGTATACTTTTACAGCCTTTGTTTTGAGTAGAAATTCCAGTTTTGACTTGATAGAAATACATAAAATCTATAAAACACCATTTGAAGCGATATAAATCAATAACTAATTCACCATTAGTCACAGAAACACCAAACTCGGTATGATATATTCTATAAATGTATTCTATAAATGTCTAGCATACTTTTACAACCTTTGTTTTGAGGACAAGTTCCAGTTTTGATTTGATAGAAGGCATGTAGTCCGTTTAGAGGGTGTTTTTACAAAGTTCTAACGAGTCTGTTATATCCTATTTGTCACGTTCGTCATAAGGAAGAAAGACCAAGATGCTGCGTGGTATGTTTCCATCCTTTATTTTTGAATAAAAAATTTCAAAGAACAAAGCAACAAAAGAAAAGTAACACTATAATAATGCTCACAGGCAACTATAATTAGACAAGATCCCACAAAGCACAAAGGGGAAAAATGGCTGCCTAAATATGATCCCCAATCAGAGACAACGATAAACAGCTGCCTCTGATTGGGGATCATACCAAGCCAACATAGATATATAATTACCCAGATGACCCACTCTAGTCACACCCCGACCTAACCGACATAGAGAACAACAGAATCTCTATGGTTAGGGCGTGACACTATTATAAGGAGCCTGGCGTAAACTTCTGCATCTTCAGTCAGATTAAATTAGATTACAGGAAAAAACTACGGGATCTAGGGGTCAGGCCTGACTAACAAAGAAGACAAGTGGATGGATCAAGAGGACCAAGACAACCAAGAGGATAAACATGGACATTCCACAGTGGAGGACCACTAAGAATAACATACACTACTGTTCAACAGTTTGGAGTCACTTAGAAATGTCCTTGTTTTTGAAAGAAAAACCATTTTTATGTCCATTAAAATAGCATCAAATTGATCAGAAATACAGTGTAGAAATTGTTAACGTTGTAAATGACTATTGTAGCTGGAAACGGCAGATTTTATTATGTAATATCTACATAGGCGTACAGTGGCCCATTATCAGCAACCATCACTCCTGTGTTCCAATGACAAGTTGTGTCAGCTAATCCAAGTTTATCATTTTAAAAGGCTAATTGATCATTAGAAAACCCTTTTGCAATTATGTTAGCTCAGCTGAAAACTGTTGTTCTGATTAAAGAAGCAATAAAACGGGCCTTCTTTAGACTAGTTGAGGATCTGGATTATCAGCATTTGTGAGTTCGATTACAGGCTCAAAATGGCCAGAAACAAATAACTTTCTTCTGAAACTTGTCAGTCTATTATTTTTCTGAGAAATGAAGGCTATTCCATGCAAGAAATTGCAAAGAAACTGAAGATCTAGTAAAACGCTGTGTACTACTCCCTTCACAGAACAGCGCAAACTGGCTCTAACCAGAATAGAAAGAGGAGTGGGAGGCCCCGGTGCACAACTGAGCAAGAGGACAAGTACATTAGAGTGAGAAACAGATGCCTCACAAGTCCTCAACTGGCAGCTTCATTAAATAGTACCTGCAAAACACCAGTCTCAACGTCAACAGTGAAGAGGCAACTCCGGAATGCTGGCCTTCTAGGCTGAGATGCAAAGAAAAAGCCATATCTCAGACTGGCCAATGAAAAGAAAATACTGAGATGGGCAAAAGAACACAGACACTGGACAGAGATAGAAAGGTTAAAGACAGGTTTTAAAAGTATTGTCACGTTCCTGACCTGTTTTCTCTTGTTTTGTATGTGTTTATTGGTCAGGGCGTGAGCTGGGTGGGCATTTCTATGTGTTGTGTTTCTATGTTGGGTTAAAGGGTTAATTGACCTTGTATGGCTCTCAATCAGAGACAGGTGTTTTCGTTTTCCTCTGATTGAGAGACATACATAGGGAGGTTGTTTCTCACTGTTTGTTGGTGGGTGATTGTCGCTGTGTCTATGTCGATGTTCTATCTTGCATGTATGCACTAGTTCATTCTTAGCTTCGCGTTCGTCAGTTTTGTTATTTTGTTAGTTTGTTAAAGTATTTCGTTTCATGTTCATCTTCGTAGAAAAATAAAAGAAGATGGCTTATTTTCCACATGCTGCGCCTTGGTCCTCACTCTCTACCTTTGACGATCGTGACAAGTATGCTAGACACTTATAGAATAAATCAAAACTAGTTTGACGATTATGTCATAATTAGTGAAAACATTATTGATTTACATTGCTTTAAATGGCATTTTATAGATGTTATGTATTTATATCAAATCAAAACTGTAATTCATCCTCAAAGCAGAAGGTGGTAAAAATATACTAGACATTTATAGAATAGATCATTTCTAGTTTGATGATTCTGTGACAAACGGTGAATTAGTAATTGATTTTTACATTTTTAAATGGCTTTTGGTGAATGTCTGTTGAATGTCTGTTGATTGTCTGAATGTGTGAATATAAAACCAAGTTTACCTCAGTCTAGCTACCAACCATATTACATGAACTCAGAGACAGGGAATAGGCCTAGCTAAGTAACATCTATAGCTGGTCTACCTAGCCAAAGAGAAAGAGAAACCTAGTTTACGTGAAACAATTGACATACCAAACTAACAAAAATCTTACAAGTCTGCTACCACACACAGCACAGTGAAATAGCTTGCTAGCTAGCTAAGTTAGCCAACGTTATGTTGCATATATGGAGTAATATGCTGAAGAAAATTATTTACAATTGTCAATAACTGAGATAATATGTAACTTTGATAGCTACTTAACCTGAATGGATAATTAGAAACGTCACCTTTTTACTCAGTTTTTGGTTAGCCACAACGCCTTTCCCATTTGTCCATTGAAAAGTAGGCCTAATTAAACTCATTAATGCCTGCAGTGATAGACTTACGACAGATGCAATAGTCCTCATTCATGAGATTGCCGGATCACTTTGACCGTCTGGTTTTGGCGGGAGAATTAACCCACTCACTGGGTCATATCTCAACAACCCAGCATCAACAACTCAACAACAATCAAATCAAATCAAAAACCAAATCAATACGCCCTACCAGTTGGTCATCCAGACAACTAACCAGTTGGTTATCCAGACAACTAACCAGTTGGTTATCCAGACAACTAACCAGTTGGTTATCCAGACAACTAACCAGTTGGTCATCCAGACAACTAACCAGTTGGTCATCCAGACAACTAACCAGTTGGTCATCCAGACAACTAACCAGTTGGTCATCCAGACAACTAACCAGTTGGTCATCCAGACCACTAACCAGTTGGTCATCCAAACCACTAACCAGTTGGTCATCCAGACAACTAACCAGTTGGTCATCCAGACAACTAACCAGTTGGTCATCCAGACAACTAACCAGTTGGTCATCCAAACAACTAACCAGTTGGTTATCCAAACAACTAACCAGTTGGTTATCCAGACAACTAACCAGTTGGTCATCCAGACCACTAACCAGTTGGTCATCCAAACCACTAACCAGTTGGTCATCCAGACAACTAACCAGTTGGTCATCCAAACAACTAACCAGTTGGTTATCCAGACAACTAACCAGTTGGTTATCCAGACAACTAACCAGTTGGTTATCCAGACAACTAACCAGTTGGTTATCCAGACAACTAACCAGTTGGTCATCCAGACCACTAACCAGTTGGTCATCCAGACCACTAACCAGTTGGTCATCCAGACCACTAACCAGTTGGTTATCCAGACAACTAACCAGTTGGTTATCCAGACAACTAACCAGTTGGTTATCCAGACAACTAACCAGTTGGTTATCCAGACAACTAACCAGTTGGTCATCCAGACAACTAACCAGTTGGTCATCCAGACAACTAACCAGTTGGTCATCCAGACAACTAACCAGTTGGTTATCCAGACAACTAACCAGTTGGTTATCCAGACAACTAACCAGTTGGTTATCCAGACAACTAACCAGTTGGTTATCCAGACAACTAACCAGTTGGTTATCCAGACCACTAACCAGTTGGTCATCCAGACAACTAACCAGTTGGTCATCCAGACAACTAACCAGTTGGTCATCCAGACAACTAACCAGTTGGTCATCCAGACAACTAACCAGTTGGTCATCCAGACAACTAACCAGTTGGTCATCCAGACAACTAACCAGTTGGTCATCCAGACAACTAACCAGTTGGTCATCCAGACAACTAACCAGTTGGTCATTCAAACCACTAACCAGTTGGTTATCCAAACCACTAACCAGTTGGTTATCCAGACCACTAACCAGTTGGTCATCCAGACAACTAACCAGTTGGTTATCCAAACAGCAGCATTTTTGAGTGTGTGTAGTTCCATTACAAATGGTTTAGTTGTGAAACGCTATATATCAATTGTCTATATATATATATCAATTGTCTGGATGGAATTTTATGTTTAATTATTTTATTTCTCCTTTATGTAGCCTGGTAGGCTAGTTGAGAAAAAGTTTAAATTAAATGTTCATGTCCTGTATAGGCTATTTAATATTCATACCATGCATTGTTGAATAATAATTTTGATATGCTGAAAGGGCATTCTAGCGTGTGTATTATTTCCTTATCATGCACGGTATAATTCAATGGCTTTAAGTTCAATCTTACATATTGTATGTTTTTAGCTGCTTTTGAAAGCAAAAGTCAAATTCAAAGCATTATTGGCATTGTTGAACACAATTTTCATAAAAGCAAGCTGATGGTTTGGGAAGGCTTTCCGCTAGATGTTGGACCATTGCTGCGGGGAATTATTTCCGTTCAGTCACAAGAGCATTCATGAGGTCGGGCACTGATGTTGGGTGATTAGGTGTTTGATGGGGTTGAGGTCAGGGCTCTGTGCAGGCCAGTCAAGTTCTTCCACACTGATCTCGACAAACCATTTCTGTATGGACATCGCTTTGTGCACTGGGGCATTGTCATGCTGAAACAGGAATGGGACTTCCCCAAACTGTTGCCACAAAATTGGAAGCACAGAATCATCTAGAATGTCATTGTATGCTGTAGCGTTAAGATTTCCCTTCACTGGAACTAAGGGGTCCGAACCATGAAAAACAGCCCCAGACCATTATTCCTCCTCCACCAAACTTTACAGTTGGCACTCTGCATTGGGGCAGGTAGCATTCTCCTGACTGTCGCCAAACCCAGATGAATCCGTCGGACTGCCAGATGGTGAAGCGTGATTCATCACTCCAGAGAATGCGTTTCCCCTACTCCAGAGTCCAAAAGAAGCAAGTTTTACACCACTCCAGCCGGCGCTTGGCATTGCGCATGGGAATCTTGAGCTTTACACCTTTCCAGCAGACACTTGGCATTGCACATGGCGATCTCGAGCTGTACGCCACTCCAGCCGGCACTTGGCATTGAGCATGGGAATCTTGAGCTTTACATCTCTCCAGCCGACACTTGGCATTGAGCATGGGAATCTTGAGGTTTACACCTCTCCAGCCGACACTTGGCATTGAGCATGGGAATCTTGAGCTTTACACCTCTCCAGCCGGCACTTGGCGTTGAGCATGGGAATATTGAGCTTTACACCACTCCAGCCGACACTTGGCATTGAGCATGGGAATCTTAGGCTTGTGCTGACTTTGCTTCCAGTCACTGAGCTCTTCAGTAAGGCCATTCTACTGCCAAAGTTGTCTATGGAGATTGCATGGTTGTATGCTCGATTTTATACACCTGTCAGCAACGGGTGTGGCTGAAAAGTCAAATCCATTAATTTGAATGGGTGTCTACGTTCTTTTGTATATATAGTGTATATACAGTGTATATATACAGTACCAGTCAAAAGTGTGGACACACCTACTCATTCAAGGGTTTTGTTTTATTTTTTACGATTTTCTACATTGTAGAATAATACTGAAGACATCAAAACTATGAAATTCCACAAATAAACTTTTAACAATGCATACCTATTAATTGAAATGAATTCCAGGTGGCTACCTCATGAAGCTGGTTGAGAGAATGCCAAGAGTGTGCAAAGCTTTCATCAAGGCAAAGGGTGGCTACTTTGAAGAATCTCAAATATAAAATATGTTTTGATTTCTTCAGTTACACAAGACAAGCCAATGCTTCTGCATTTTGCCTATTGTATATCTTGCTCCGGTTTGGAGCGAGCGGTCGCATTTGCATTCGCTCTGCAGGTAGTATAAATTTTCATTTCATTTTCATTACATTTCATTATAGTACAACGGTTTAATTTGTCTAACCTTAGCAATTTCTTCTTAGCTAGCTACTTAGCCGTCTGTGTATAAAAGATAATTGCGTAATTATCGTATTCCGTCGTCTATCGTAGTCCACACTGCTATCTGCCCAGTAGCTAGCAAACGTCCACCGTCTACCGAATAGTAGTATAAACTTTTCATTATAGTACAACGGTCTGATTTTCATTTTCACTACAGTACAACGGTTTGATTTGTTTGATCTTAGCTAGCTACATAGCCGTCTTTGCATCAAACATAATTGTGTAGTTATTGAGGTTCGCCAGCCAGCTATTTTCGCCCTAACATAACGCAACGTAGCCAAACACTGCTAGCTAGCCAGCTTGCCACCGAATAGCAGCATTGTAGAAACGAGTGCATTACAACGGAACGACTTGATCAGTGTAGTGTTGGCTGACTACACAGTTGTCTTTGCTATCTTTGATTTGTATTTGTTCGATCTTAGCTAGCTACTTAGCTGGCTACATAGCCGTCTTTGTATCGGTGATAATTGTGTAGTTATCAAGGTTCGCTGAGGTTCGCTAGCCAGGTATTCTCGCCCTAACGTAACGTAGTCAACCCTGCTAGCTAGCCAGCTAGCCACCGATTAGCAGCACTGTAGAAACGATTACATTACAACGGAACGACTTGACTTGTGTAGTGTTAGCTAGCTACATAGTTTTCTTTGCTATCTTTCTATCTAAGATAATTGTGTAGCTTTGAGTAATTATCGGTTAGCTAGCCAGCTATTTTTCGCCTCCCGCGCTGCCGTCCTCCTACCTAGCCAACACTGCTAGCTAGCCAACTTCTACCGAATAGCAGCACTGTAGAAACTTACATTACAATAGGAACGACTTGATTAGCGTAGTGTTAGCTAGTTGTCTTTCCTGTCCTTGTATCCATGATAATTGTGTAGTTTAGAGAAATTTAGTGAAATTGTCGAGGTTACCTAGCCAGCTTCACTTTCAACAACGTAGCCACTGCTAGCCAGGCTACTTCACCAGCCAGCAGTACTATATCATTTTAGTCAATAAGATCTTGTATTTTATTCTTATTTTTTGCAACGTAAGCTTAACTTTCTGAACATTCGAGACGTGTAGCCCACTTGTCATTCTAATCTCCTTTGCATTAGCGTAGCCTCTTCTGTAGCCTGTCAACCATGTGTCTGTCTATCCCTGTTCTCTCCTCTCTGCACAGACCATACAAACGCTTCGCACCGCGTGGCCGCGCCCACCCTAACCTGGTGGTCCCAGCCCGCACGACCCACGTGGAGTTCCAGGTCTCCGGTAGCCTCTGGAACTGCCGATCTGCGGCCAACAAGGCAGAGCTCATCTCAGCCTATGCGTCCCTCCAGTCCCTCGACTTCCTGGCACTGACGGAAACATGGCTCACCACAGATAACACTGCTACTCCTACTGCTCTCTCTTCGTCTGCCCACGTGTTCTCGCACACCCCGAGACCTTCTGGTCAGCGGGGTGGTGGCACCGGGATCCTCATCTCTCCCAAGTGGTCATTCTCTCTTTCTCCCCTTACCCATCTGTCTATCGCCTCCTTTGAATTCCATGCTGTCACAGTTACCAGCCCTTTCAAGCTTAACATCCTTATCATTTATCGCCCTCCAGGTTCCCTTGGAGAGTTCATCAATGAGCTTGATGCCTTGATAAGCTCCTTTCCTGAGGACGGCTCACCTCTCACAGTTCTGGGTGACTTTAACCTCCCCATGTCTACCTTTGACTCATTCCTCTCTGCCTCCTTCTTTCCACTCCTCTCCTCTTTTGACCTCACCCTCTCACCTTCCCCCCCTACTCACAAGGCAGGCAATACGCTTGACCTCATCTTTACTAGATGCTGTTCTTCCACTAACCTCATTGCAACTCCCCTCCAAGTCTCCGACCACTACCTTGTATCCTTCTCCCTCTCGCTCTCATCCAACACTTCCCACACTGCCCCTACTCGGATGGTATCGCGCCGTCCCAACCTCCGCTCTCTCTCCCCCGCTACTCTCTCCTCTTCCATCCTATCATCTCTTCCCTCTGCCCAAACCTTCTCCAACCTATCTCCTGATTCTGCCTCCTCAACCCTCCTCTCCTCCCTTTCTGCATCCTTTGACTCTCTATGTCCCCTATCCTCCAGGCCGGCTCGGTCCTCCCCTCCCGCTCCGTGGCTCGACGACTCATTGCGAGCTCACAGAACAGGGCTCCGGGCAGCCGAGCGGAAATGGAGGAAAACTCGCCTCCCTGCGGACCTGGCATCCTTTCACTCCCTCCTCTCTACATTTTCCTCTTCTGTCTCTGCTGCTAAAGCCACTTTCTACCACTCTAAATTCCAAGCATCTGCCTCTAACCCTAGGAAGCTCTTTGCCACCTTCTCCTCCCTCCTGAATCCTCCTCCCCCTCCCCCCCCCCTCCTCCCTCTCTGCAGACGACTTCGTCAACCATTTTGAAAAGAAGGTCGACGACATCCGATCCTCGTTCGCTAAGTCAAACGACACCGCTGGTTCTGCTCACACTGCCCAACCCTGTGCTTTGACCTCTTTCTCCCCTCTCTCTCCAGATGAAATCTCGCGTCTTGTGACGGCCGGCCGCCCAACAACCTGCCCGCTTGACCCTATCCCCTCCTCTCTTCTCCAGACCATTTCCGGAGACCTTCTACCTTACCTCACCTCGCTCATCAACTCATCCTTGACCGCTGGCTACGTCCCTTCCGTCTTCAAGAGAGCGAGAGTTGCACCCCTTCTGAAAAAACCTACACTCGATCCCTCCGATGTCAACAACTACAGACCAGTATCCCTTCTTTCTTTTCTCTCCAAAACTCTTGAACGTGCCGTCCTTGGCCAGCTCTCCTGCTATCTCTCTCAGAATGACCTTCTTGATCCAAATCAGTCAGGTTTCAAGACTAGTCACTCAACTGAGACTGCTCTTCTCTGTATCACGGAGGCGCTCCGCACTGCTAAAGCTAACTCTCTCTCCTCTGCTCTCATCCTTCTAGACCTATCGGCTGCCTTCGATACTGTGAACCATCAGATCCTCCTCTCCACCCTCTCCGAGTTGGGCATCTCCGGCACGGCCCACGCTTGGATTGCGTCCTACCTGACAGGTCGCTCCTACCAGGTGGCGTGGCGAGAATCTGTCTCCTCACCACGCGCTCTCACCACTGGTGTCCCCCAGGGCTCTGTTCTAGGCCCTCTCCTATTCTCGCTATACACCAAGTCACTTGGCTCTGTCATAACCTCACATGGTCTCTCCTATCATTGCTATGCAGACGACACACAATTAATCTTCTCCTTTCCCCCTTCTGATGACCAGGTGGCGAATCGCATCTCTGCATGTCTGGCAGACATATCAGTGTGGATGACGGATCACCACCTCAAGCTGAACCTCGGCAAGACGGAGCTGCTCTTCCTCCCGGGGAAGGACTGTCCGTTCCATGATCTCGCCATCACGGTCGACAACTCCATTGTGTCCTCCTCCCAGAGCGCTAAGAACCTTGGCGTGATCCTGGACAACACCCTGTCGTTCTCCACCAACATCAAGGCGGTGGCCCGTTCCTGTAGGTTCATGCTCTACAACATCCGCAGAGTACGACCCTGCCTCACACAGGAAGCGGCGCAGGTCCTAATCCAGGCACTTGTCATCTCCCGTCTGGATTACTGCAACTCGCTGCTGGCTGGGCTCCCTGCCTGTGCCATTAAACCCCTACAACTCATCCAGAACGCCGCAGCCCGTCTGGTGTTCAACCTTCCCAAGTTCTCTCACGTCACCCCGCTCCTCCGCTCTCTCCACTGGCTTCCAGTTGAAGCTCGCATCCGCTACAAGACCATGGTGCTTGCCTACGGAGCTGTGAGGGGAACGGCACCTCAGTACCTTCAGGCTCTGATCAGGCCCTACACCCAAACAAGGGCACTGCGTTCATCCACCTCTGGCCTGCTCGCCTCCCTACCACTGAGGAAGTACAGTTCCCGCTCAGCCCAGTCAAAACTGTTCGCTGCTCTGGCCCCCCAATGGTGGAACAAACTCCCTCACGACGCCAGGACAGCGGAGTCAATCACCACCTTCCGGAGACACCTGAAACCCCACCTCTTCAAGGAATACCTAGGATAAAGCAATCCTTCTGCCCCCCCCCCCCCCCCCCCCTCCCTTAAAAGATCTGATGCACTATTGTAAAGTGGCTGTTCCACTGGATGTCATAAGGTGAATGCACCAATTTGTAAGTCGCTCTGGATAAGAGCGTCTGCTAAATGACTTAAATGAAATGAAATGAAATGAATTACTTTTTTAGTTACTACATGTGTTATTTCATAGTTTTGATGTCTTCAATGTTATTATACAGTGTAGAAAATAGTAAGAGTAAAGAAAAACCCTTGAATGAGTAGGTGTGTCCACACTTTTGACTGGTAATGTATGTTAAGCGTGGACAACATTCTATTTCATATTTTCAATATCTCCAATATACAATGTCCGATTTGAAAAAGAAGTGACACATCAGATCCATACACGTATGAACTACTCATTATTGTTGTTATTTTTTTAAAAGTGAAACATGACTATAATACAATGATTATCAATTACTGCTGCAGATGGGCACACATTTCTTTAGAATACTAAAATACGACAATAACAACATAATAATAATAATATCCATCAAGAGTCCAATCCTTAAAGGATTAGCCTTTTTTTTTTTTTCAATTTTCGCCTAAAATCACAAGCCCAAATCTAACTGCCTGTAGCTCAGGCCTTGAAGCAAGGATATGCATATTCTTGGGACCATTTGAAAGGAAACACAAGTTTGTGGAAATGTGAAAGGAATGTAGGAGAATAAACATAATAATAATAATAATAATAATAATAATAATAATAATAATAATAATAATAACATCTGGTGAAAGATAATACAAACGTTCTTTTGTGTTTTTTTTGTACAATTTTTTGTTTCTAGTCAAGATTTTAGCACTAACTGTAGTTTATTTATTGCTTTATCCGGGTAGCCGGAAAGTAGAGCATTGCAGTAGTCTAATCTAGAAGTGACGAAAGCATGGATACATTTTTCTGAATCATTTTTGGACAGAAAGTTTCAGATTTTTTGCAATGTTACGAAGATAGAAAAAAGCTGTCCTTTGAAAGATTCTTGATATGTTTGTCAAAAGAGAGATCTTGGTCCAAAATAACGCCAAGGTCCTTCTCAGTTCTATTTGAGACGACTGTACAACCATCAAGATTAATTGTCAGATCCAATAGCAGATCTCTTTGTTTTTTGGGACCTAGAACTAACACCTCTGTTTTGTCCGAGTTTAAAAGTAAAACATTTGCCGCTTTCCACTTCCTTATGTCTGAAGCACAGGCTTCCAGGGAGGGCGATTTTGGGGCTTCACCATGTTTCATTGAAATGTACTCCTGTGTGTCGTCCGCATAGCAGTGAAAGTTGACATTGTTTCCCGAATAACATCACCAAGAGGTAGAATATATAGTGAAAACAATATTGGTACTAAAACGGAACCTTGAGGAACACCAAAAGAATGTGGTGATCGATGATGTCAAAAGTATCACAAAGGTCTAGGAGCCCGAGGACAGATGCAGAGCCTGATGCCAACAGCTTTTGTGAGGAATGGGAGAAAAGATATAGGCCGATAGTGTTTTACATTTTACGGTTCAAGGTTTGGCTTTTTCAAGACAGGCTTTGTTACTTTTAGTGAGATTCAAGTCAAATCAATTCAAATTATATTTTTCACATGTGCCGAATACAACAGGTGGACACCTTACAGTGAAATGCTTACTTATAAGCCCTTAACCAACAATGCAGTTTTACGAAAATACCTAGCAAAAGTAAGAAATAAAAGTAAGAAATATTTAATGAGATCCCGTTAACGGGATCGATATGACAACAGCCAGTGATAGTGCAGGGCGCCAAATCCAAACAACAGAAATCTCATAATTAATCCCACCACAGTGTCCGATTTCAAAAAGGCTTTACGACGAAAGCACACCATCTGATTATGTTAGGTCAGTACCTAGTCACAAAAAAACACAGCCATTTTTCCAGCCAAAGAGAGGAGTCACAAAAAGCAGAAATAGAGATAAAAATAATCACTAACCTTTGATGATCTTCATCAGATGACACTCATAGGACTTCATGTTACACAATACATGTATGTTTTGTTCGATAAAGTTCATATTTATATCCAAAAATCTGAGTTTACATTGGCGCGTTATGTTCAGTAATGTTTTGCATCCAAAACATCCGGTGATTTTGCAGAGAGCCACATCAATTTGCAGAAATACTCATCATAAACATTGATAAAAGATACAAGTGTCATATATGGAACTTTAGATAACTTCATGCAACCGCTGTGTCAGATTTCAAAAAAACTTTACGGAAAAAGCACACCATGCGATAATCTGAGTACGGCGCACAGTCACAAAAACAAGCCATACAGGTACCTGCCATGTTGTGGAGTCAACAGAAGTCAGAAATAGCATTATAAATATTCACTTACCTTTGATGATCTTCATCAGAATGCACTCCCAGGAATCCCAGTTCCACAATAAATGTTTGTTTTGTTCGATAAAGTCCATAATGTAACGACCTGGGTGTCGGTGGGGTGTGAAATCAGACGCAGGAACAGCAGAGCTTCAATGCGGTGATATTTAATGCCTAACCGGCAAACCAAAATGTCCAACACGGACTTACTGGGTGTCATAAACACCTGTCTTCTAACACGGGAGACAAACCCAGTACACAATACAAAACCCACTCCCGAAATCCACAGCAACAGAACGAACAATCCCGCACAAAGAAGCATACAATCTGGCTGGCTAATAAAGCCACACTAATTGCCAATTACCCCAAACCAGGTGATACAAATAAACACATAAGGAGGGGGAGGAAAAAGAGTCAGTGGCAGCTAGTAGGCCGGTGACGACGACCGCCGAACGCCACCCGAACGGGAAGGAGAGCCTGCCTCGGTTGAAGTCGTGACAGTACCCCCCCTCTGACGCGTGGCTCCCGCAGCGCGCCGACACCGGCCTCGAGGTCGACCCGGAGGACGAGGCGCAGGGAGATCCGGATGGAGGCGATGGAAATCCCTTAACATAGATGGATCCAAAATGTCCTCCACCGGTACCCAGCACCTCTCCTCCGGACCGTACCCCTCCCAGTCTACGAGGTACTGCAGGCCCCTCACCCGGCGTCTTGAGTTCAGAATGGCCCGTATCGTATACGCCGGGGACCCCTCGATGTCTAAAGGGGGAGGAGGGACCTCCAGCACCTCACCGTCCTGCAGGGGACCAGCTACCACCGGCCTGAGGAGAGACACATGAAACGAGGGGTTAATACGATAATAGGAAGGGAGTTTTAACCGATAACACACCTCGTTTATTCTCCTCAGGACTTTGAAGGGCCCTACACACTGCGGCCTCAGCTTCCGGCAGGGCAAGCGGAGGGGTAGGTTTCGGGTCGAGAGCCAGACCCTTTCCCCCGGTACAAACACGGGGGCCTCACTGCGGTGGCGGTCAGCGCTCCTCTTCTGCCTAGTAGTAGCTTGTTGGAGGGACTCCTGGACGGCCCTCCAGGTCTCTTTGGAGCGCTGTACCCACTCCTCCACCGCAGGAGCCTCGGTCTGGCTCGGCTGCCATGGTGCCAGAACCGGCTGGTACCCCAACACACACTGAAAGGGGGACACATTAGTAGAGGAGTGGCGTAGGGAGTTCTGGGCCATCTCGGCCCAGGGAATGTATCTCGCCCACTCCCCTGGCCGGTCCTGGCAATACGACCGCAGAAACCTACCCACCTCCTGGTTCACTCTTTCCACCTGCCCATTACTCTCGGGGTGAAAACCGGAAGTCAAGCTGACCGTGACCCCCAGACGCTCCATGAACGCCCTCCATACTCGGGACGTGAATTGGGGGCCCCGATCAGAAACGATGTCCTCCGGCACCCCGTAGTGCCGGAAGACGTGAGTGAATAAGGCCTCCGCAGTCTGTAGGGCAGTAGGGATACCGGGCAACGGGAGGAGACGGCAGGACTTAGAAAACCGATCCACAATGACCAGAACCGTAGTGTTTCCCTGAGAAGGGGGGAGATCTGTCAGGAAGTCTACGGACAGATGAGACCATGGTCGTTGTGGAACGGGGAGGGGTTGCAACTTCCCTCTAGGAAGGTGCCTAGGAGCCTTACTCTGAGCGCATACCGAACAGGAGGAGACATAAACCCTAACGTCCCGAGCTAAGGTAGGCCACCAATACCTCCCCCGAAGGCTCCCCACGGTCCTCGTCACCCCAGGGTGACCCGAGGAGGGTAGGACATGAGCCCACCGAATCAGTCGGTCCCGAACACCAAGCGGTACGTACTTACGGCCCGCCGGACACTGAGGAGGCGCGGGTTCCGCCCGTAGCGCCCGCTCGATGTCCGAGTCCACCTCCCATACCACTGGCGCTATCAGCCTCGAGGCGGGGATGATGGGAGTGGGTTCGGTGGTCCTATCCTCCGTGTCGTAAAGGCGGGACAATGCATCAGCCTTTACGTTTTGGGAGCCTGGTCTATAAGACAACGTGTACCGAAACCGGGTGAAAAACATGGCCCACCTTGCCTGACGCGGGTTCAGTCTCCGAGCTGCCCGAATATACTCCAGATTCTGGTGGTCGGTCCAGATGAGAAAAGGGTGCTTAGCCCCCTCAAGCCAGTGTCTCCACACCTTCAGAGCCCTGACCACCGCTAACAACTCCCGATCCCCCACATCATAGTTACGCTCCGCTGCACTGAGCTTACTAGAGAAGAAAGCGCAGGGGCGGAGTTTTGGTGGCGTACCCGAGCGCTGTGATAGCACGGCACCCACCCCAGCCTCGGACGCATCCACCTCCACTATGAATGCCAAAGAGGGATCCGGATGCGCCAACACGGGAGCATCCGTGAACAGAGCCTTCAACCTGTTGAAAGCTCCGTCCGCCGCCGCCGACCACCGCAACCGCACCGGGCCCCCCTTTAGCAGTGAGGTAATGGGAGCCGCCACCTGGCCAAAACCCCGGATAAATCTCCGGTAGTAGTTGGCAAAACCCAAAAACCGCTGCACCTCCTTCACCGTGGTTGGAGTCGGCCAATTACGCACGGCCTTTATGCGGTCACTCTCCACCACCACCCCCGAGGTGGAAATGCGATAACCCAGGAAGGAGACGGCTTGTTTGGAGAACACACACTTCTCAGCCTTGACGTATAGGTCATGCTCCAGCAGTCTGCCAAGCACTTTGCGCACCAGAGATACATGCGCGGCGTGAGTAGTTGAGTAGATCAGAATGTCATCGATATACACAACTACCCCCTGCACGTGCAGGTCCCTGAGAATGTCGTCTACAAAGGATTGGAAAACGGCTGGAGCATTCTTTAACCCATACGGCATGACGCAGTACTCATAGTGGCCCGATGTGGTACTAAATGCGGTTTTCCACTCATCTCCTTTCCGAATACGCACCAGACTGTACGCGCTCCTGAGGTCCAGTTTTGTAAAGAACTGCGCTCCGTGAAATGATTCCACCGCCGAAGCGATGAGAGGTAGTGGGTAACTAAACCCCACTGTGATGGCATTTAGACCTCTATAATCAATACACGGACGCAAACCTCCCTCTTTTTTCTTCACAAAAAAGAAACTCGAGGAGACGGGTGAGATGGAGGGCCGAATGTACCCCTGTCCCAGAGACTCCGCGACATATGTCTCCATAGCCAACGTCTCCTCTTGGGACAAAGGGTACACGTGACTCTTAGGAAGCGCAGCGTTAACCTGGAGATCTATCGCACAATCCCTACCCGGTCGATGTGGTGGTAATTTCGTCGCTTTCTTTTTACAGAAAGCGATTGCCAAATCGGCATACTCGGGGGGAATGCGCACCGTGGAACCCTGGTCTGGACTCTCCACCGACGTGGCACCAATGGAAACTCCCAGACACCTTCCAGAACACTCCTCTGACCACCCCTGGAGAACCCCCTGTCTCCACGAAATATTGGGATTGTGCCGGGCCAACCAGGGAACACCCAGCACCACTGGAAACGCAGGCGAATCAATAATAAAGAGACTGATACGTTCCCTATGATTCCCCTGCGTTACCATGTCCAGGGGAACTGTGACCTCCCTGACCACCCCTGACCCTAATGGCCGGCTATCTAGGGAGTGAACGGGAAAGGGAGAATCTATCGGCACAAGCGGAACGCCCAACTTACGGGCGAGTCCGCGATCCATAAAGTTCCCAGCTGCACCTGAATCGACTAGTGCCCTATGCTGGGAAGAGGGGAAAAAATAAAGGAAAAAAATTGAGACAAACATGTGACCAACAGGGGGTTCTGGGTGAGTTTGGTGCTGACTCACCTGGGGTGATCGAGAAGCGTTCCGCCTGACATCTCGACTCCCAGACAGACCCCCCCAGCACCGGTCGAACGTGTGTCCTCTCCGACCACAGTTGGTGCAGGGGGGGCCTCCTCCTCCGGTACCCCTAGGCGCGGCCCCTCCCAACTCCATCGGGATGGGAGCCGGGGCGCTGGGTGGTGGAACGCACAGGACCCTCTCCGAACGCCCGCGGGCAGCCAGCAGAGTATCCAGTCGGATAGACATGTCAATAAGTTCATCTAGAGAAAGCGCGATGTCCCGACACGCTAGCTCCCTGCGGACGTCCTCCCGGAGACTACACCGGTAGTGGTCAATAAGGGCCCTGTCGTTCCACCCTGATCCCGCGGCCAAGGTCCGGAACTCCAGCGCGAAATCCTGTGCGCTCCTCTTCTCCTGCCTGAGATGAAATAGTCTCTCACCCGCCGCTCGGCCGTCTGTGGGGTGGTCAAACACGGCACGAAAACGACGGGTAAACTCCGGGTAGTGCTCCTTCGCGGAGTCCGGGCCATTCCAGACTGCGTTGGCCCACTCCAGAGCACGACCCGTTAGGCAGGAGACGAGGACACTCACCCTCTCCGCTCCCGAGGGAGTGGGGCGAACAGTGGCCAGGTATAGCTCCAGTTGGAGTAAGAACCCCTGACAACCTGCCGCTGCTCCATCATAATCCCTCGGGAGCGTAAGACGGAGCGCGCTGGAGCCGGGGGATGAAGAGTCCTGGGGGGGGGGAGCCGAAGGTGGAGAGAGGAGCCCACTCCTCTCCCATCGCTCCATTCTCTCCATCATTTGGTCCATGGCGGATCCGATCCGATGGAGGACAGTTGTGTGGTGGAGAACCCGTTCCTCCATCGATGGGAGAGGGTTGGCTGCTGCTCCTGCTGACTCCATTTAAATTGGTGCGGGATTCTGTAACGACCTGGGTGTCGGTGGGGTGTGAAATCAGACGCAGGAACAGCAGAGCTTCAATGCGGTGATATTTAATGCCTAACCGGCAAACCAAAATGTCCAACACGGACTTACTGGGTGTCATAAACACCTGTCTTCTAACACGGGAGACAAACCCAGTACACAATACAAAACCCACTCCCGAAATCCACAGCAACAGAACGAACAATCCCGCACAAAGAAGCATACAATCTGGCTGGCTAATAAAGCCACACTAATTGCCAATTACCCCAAACCAGGTGATACAAATAAACACATAAGGAGGGGGAGGAAAAAGAGTCAGTGGCAGCTAGTAGGCCGGTGACGACGACCGCCGAACGCCACCCGAACGGGAAGGAGAGCCTGCCTCGGTTGAAGTCGTGACACATAATTTATGTCCAAATACCTCCTTTTTGTTCACGCCTTCAGTTCACAAATCCAAATTCACGATGCGCAGGCCAGAAGAAAGCCAAAAAAATTCCATTACAGTTCGTAGAAACATGTCAAACAATGTATAGAATCAATCTTTAGGATGTTTTTAACATAAATCTTCAATAATGTTTCAACCGGAGAATTCCTTTGTCTTTAGAAATGCAATGGAACGCAGGTACCTCTCACGGGAGCGCACCTGAATGAGCTCATGGCCTTCTGGCAGACCCCTTACTCAATCAGCTCTTACAGTAGAACAGTAGAAGCCTACAGTAGAAGCCTGAAACAAGGTCCTAAAGACTGTTGACATCTAGTGGAAGTATTAGGAAGTGCAATCGGACCAAATCTCCACTGTATCTTGGATCGGCAAAGAGTTGAAAAACTAAAAACCTCAGATTACCCACTTCCTGGTTGGATATTTTCTCAGGTTTTTGCCTGCCGTATGAGTTCTGTTATACTCACAGACATCGTTCAAACAGTTTTAGAAACTTCAGAGTGTTTACTAGTAATATGCATATCTTAGCTTCTGGGCCTGAGTATCAGGCAGTTTACTCTGGGCACCTTATTCATCCAAGCTACTCAATACTGTCCCCCAGCCATAAGAGAGCATCAGTAAAATAACAATAGCGAGGCTACATACAAGGGTCAATGTGCGGGGGGACCAGTAGGTCGAGGTAATTGTGGTAATATGTACATGTAGGTAGAGTTATTAAAGTGACTATGCACAGATAGTGACAGAGAGTAGCAGCAGCTTGGGGGGGGGGGGGGCAATGCAACTAGTCTGAGTAGCCATTTGATTAGATGTTCAGGAGTCCTATGTCTTGGGGGTAGAAGCTGTTTAGAAGCCTCTTGGACCTAGACTTGGCGCTCCGGTACCGCTTGCTGTGTGGTAGCAGAAAGAACATTCTATGACTAGGGTGGCTGGAGTCTTTGACAATTTTTAGGGCCTTCCTCTGACTCCGCCTGGTATAGAGGTCCTGGATAGCATGAAGCTTGTCCCAGGTGATGTACTGGGCCGTACGCACTACCCTCTGTAGTGCCATGCGGTCAGAGGCTGAGCAGTTGCCATACCAGGCAGTGATGCAACACGTCAAGATGCTCGCGATGGTTCAGCTGTAGAACCTTTTGAGGATCTGAGGAACCATGCCAAAGCTTTTCAGTCTAATGAGGGGAAATAGATTTTGTCGTGACCTCTTCATGACTGTCTTGGTGTGCTTGGACCATGTTAGTTTGTTGGTGATGTGGACACCAAGGAACTTGAAGCTCTCAACCTGCTCCACTACAGCCCCGTCGATGAGAATGGGGGCGTGTTCGGTCCTCCTTTTCCTGTGGTCAACAATAATCTCCATAGTCTTGATCACGTTGAGAGAGAGGTTGTTGTTCTTGCACCACAAGGTCAGGTCTCTGACCTCCTCCCTATAGTCTGTCTCATCGTTGTCGGTCATCAGGCTTACCACTGTTGTGTCATCTGCAAACTTAATGATGGTGTTGGAGTCGTGCATGGCCGTGAGTCATGAGTGAACAGGAAGTACAGGAGGGAACTGAGCACACACCCATGAGGGGCCGCCGTGTTGAGGATCAGCGTGGCGGATGTGTTGTTTCCTACCCTTATCACCTGGGTGCAGCTCGTCAGGAAGTCCAGGATCCAGATGCAAATGGAGATGTTTAGTCCCAGGGTCCTTAGCTCAGTGATGAGCTTTGAGGGCACTATGGTGTTGAATGCTGAGCTGTAGTCAATGAGTAGCATTCTCACATAGGTGTTTATTTTGTCCAGGTGGGAAAGGGCAGTGTGGAGTGCAATAGAGATTGCATCATCTGTGGATCTGTTATGGCCTTATGCAAATTGGAGTGGGTCTAGTGTGTCTGCGATAATGGTGTTGATGTGAGCAATGACCAGCCTTTCAAAGCATTTCATGGCTACAGACGTGAGTGCTACGTGTCGGTAGTCATATAGGCAGACTATGGTTGTGTGCTTGAAACAAGTTGGTATTACAGACTCAGACAGGGAGATGTTGAAAATGCCAGTGAAGGTACTTGCCAGTTGGTCAGCGCAAGCTCGGAGTACACGTCCTGATCATCCATCTGGCCCTGCTGCTTTGTGAATGTTGCCCTGTTTAAAGGTCTTACTCACATCGACTGCGGAGAGCGTAATCACACAGTCGTCCGGATCAGCTGTTGCTTCCATGCAAGTTTCAGGGTTATTTGCCTCGAAGCGAGCATGGAAGTTATTTAGCTCGTCTGGTAGGCTCGTTTCACTGGGCAGCTCTTGGCTGTGCTTCCCTTTGTAGTCTGTAATAGTTTGCGAGCCCTGCCACATCCGACCAGCACCGGAGCCATTGTAGTACAAGTCGATCTTAGTCCTGTATTGATGCTTTGCCTGTTTGATGGTTCATCAGAGGGCACAGCGCGATTTCCCGCTCCTTGAAAGCGGTAGTTCTACCCTTTAGCTCAGTGCAGATGTTGCCTGTAATCCATGGCTTCTGGTTGGGGTATTCACGTACAGTCACTGGGGGAATGACGTCATCGATGCACTTATTGATGAAGCCAGTGACTGATGTGGTGTACTCCTCAATGCCATTAGAAGAATCCCGGAACATATTCCAGTCTGTGATAGAAAAACAGTCCTGTAGTTTAGCATCTGCTTCATCTGACCACTTTTTTATTGACCGAGTCACTGGTGCTTCCTGCTTGATTTTTTGGAGGAATCAGGAGGATAGAATTATGATCAGATTTGCCAAATGGAGAGCTTTGTACGCATCTCTGTGTTTTGGAGTAAAGAGATAGTCCAGTTTTTTTCCCTCTGGGTGCACATTTACCATGCTGACAGAAATGAAGTAAAACTGATTTATGTTTCCCTGCATTAAAGTCCCAGGCCACTAGGAACGCCGCCTCTGGATGATCGTGTTCCTATTTGCTTATGGCGGTAGACAGCTCATTCAGTTTTTTATTATTATTTTTTTATTTCACCTTTATTTAACCAGGTAGGCTAGTTGAGAACAAGTTCTCATTTACAACTGCGACCTGACCAAGATAAAGCATAGCAGTGTGAACAGACAACAACACAGAGATACACATGGAGTAAACAATAAAAAAGTCAATAACATGGTAGGAAACAACATCTCAACCCGCTGATCCTCAACACTGGGGCCCCACAAGGGTGTGTTCTCAGCCCTCTCCTGTACTCCCTGTTCACCCACGACTGCGTGGCCATGCACGCCTCCAACTCAATCATCAAGTTTGCGGACGACACTACAGTGGTAGGCTTGATTACCAACAACGACGAGACGCCCTACAGGGAGGAGGTGAGGGCCCTCGGAGTGTGGTGTCAGGACAACAACCTCTCACTCAACGTCAACAAAACAAAGGAGATGATTGTGGATTTCAGGAAACAGCAGAGGGAGCATCGCCCCATCCACATCGATGGGACAGAGGTGGAGAAGGTGGACATTTTTAAGTTCTTTGGCTTACACATCACGGACAAACTGAAATGGTCCACCCACATAGACAGTGTGGTGAAGAAGGTGCAACAGCACCTCTTCAACCTCAGGAGGCTGAACAAATGTGTTTTGTCACCGAAAACACTCAAACGTTTACAGATGCACAATCGAGAGCATCCTGTCGGGCTGTATCACCGCCTGGTACGGCAACTGCTCCACCCACAACCGTAAGGCTCTCCAGAGGGTAGTGAGGTCTGCACAACGCATCACTGGGGGCAAACTACCTGCTTGCAGGACACCTACGCACCTGATGTCACAGGAAGGCTAAAAAGATAATGAAGGACAACAACCACCCAAGCCAATGCCTGTTCACCCCGCTATCATCCAGAAGGCGAGGTCAGTACAGGTGCATTAAAGCTGGTACCGAGAGACTGAAAAAAATCTTCTATCTCAAGGCCCTGCCAACATAGAGACTCAAATCTCTGGCCACTTTAATAAATGGATTTAAAAAAGGTATCACTAGTCACCTTAAACAATGCCACTTAATATAATGTTTACATACCCTACACTACTCATCTAATATTTATATACTGTACTCTACACCCTCTCCTGCATCTTGCCTTTGCCGCACGGCCATTGCTCATCCATGTATTTATATGTACTTATTCATCCCTTTACCATTGGGTGTACAAGGTAGTCATTGTGAATTTGTTAGATTACTTGATAGATATTACTGCACTGTCGGGAACTAGAAGCACAAGCATTTCACTAGCCTCGCATTGGCATCTGCTAACCATGTGTTTGTGACCAATAAGATTTGGTTTGATTTGATTTGAGGCTGGCTCACTGCCTGCATCGAGACCCAATACATGGACACCAAGAATACTACCAAGAATATATCAAGCTCCATTAATCCACCCAGTATTAGACCAAACTGCATTAATCCACCCAGTATTAGACCAAACTGCATTAATCCACCCAGTATTAGACCAAACTGCATTAATCCACCCAGTATTAGACCAAACTGCATTAATCCACCCAGTATTAGACCAAACTGCATTAATCCACCCAGTATTAGACCAAACTGCTATAACTGCATCCAAGATGGCGTAGCAGTCAGATGTCCTTTGTCCTCGTCTTGTCCCGTGTTTATATATTTTATATATTTTTCTTCGCATATCTTTTAATATATATATTTTTTTCTTCTTAAAAACTCAACTTCAAAACACTCTCCTGCAACCCACCTCACCAAATGTGGTGCGGATCTGTTTTTTTTCTTCCTCAAAAGTATTATTCACCTCGTATCCGAAATCTACAACAGAAGCTAGCCAGAAGTTAGCCAGCTCACAAGCTAACGTTAGTAGTTCAGCTAACCACAGCTAGCGCTCATCAGCTATCCTTTAGCTCGGAAAACTATTGCCAGTTTTGTACAACGCGACTCAGACCAGAGCATACCAGACCTATTTTCTCTCCATATCCCCGGATTTTTACCGCAAGCTCTGGACATTTACACCTGGATCTTGCAGCTAACTAGCTGCTATCCGAGTGACTATCGGCTAACATCAATTCCGGAGCAAACACCAATTATCCCGGAGCTAGCCAGCTGAAGAGTTCCATCAGCCACTCCTGGGCTACAATCACCTATCTGGACCCGTTTTACTGCCTATGCGGAGCCCCACCGGGCCTTCACGACTGGGATACCGACGTTATCTGCCCGAGGGAGTATTTCAACTGGCCCCTCCATCGCGACGTAACCTGAACGTCCATATGCTAACTGCGGCCCGCTAATCGTTAGCTGTCTTGAGCATATCGGCTGCTATATGAACAGGTCTATCGAACAATCTTCTTAGGCCACTATAACTATTTTGACAATTGGATTGGTCCCCTCTACCACACGGAACCCCACTAATCTACCGACGGAATTGCACGGCGTGGCTAAAAACAGACCTCCATCTTCTGTTAGCTTGCTACCCATGACTAGCTGTCTGAATCACGAAGCTAGCACCAGTTAGCAAACACAATTCTACAACTCACAACCTCTCTTTCGCCACCGCCATCCGGCTTGGATTCTCTGTCGACACGACCACGTCTGGTCTGCAGACAAATACCCCATCCGCTGTGCCCTCAACCGGCCTCCGTCTGAGCAGACCCCCTCCGTCTGAGCAGACCACCCCCCCGGGCTACTAACTTTAAACGCCGCGGGCTAGCTTAGTGGAGGCCTCACTGCTCCATCTACGGCTGCCCCCTGGACACTATGATCACTCGGCTACATAGCTGATGCCTGCTTGACTGTCCATTAATTCACGGTACTCCATTCCGTTTATTTGTGTTTTATCTGTCGGCTCTGTGCTTTAACTCAGGATCTGTGTGTAGTTAATCCGACCCTGTCTGCCTGGTCGTCGCCATTTTTACCTTCTGTTGCTGTGTTAGCTGACTAGCTGCTGTTATCTCACCTGTTGATTTAGCTAGCTCTCCCAATCAAGACCTGCAATCACTTTATGCCTTATTGTATGTCTCTCTCTAATATCAATATGCCTTGCATACTGTTGTTCAGGCTAGTTATCATTGTTTTGGTTTGCAATGGACCCCGTAGTTCCACTCTCCGTACCTCTGATACCTCCTTTGTCCCACCCCCCACACATGCGGTGACCTCACCCATTGAGACCAGCATGTCCAGAGATACAACCTCTCTTATCATCACCCAGTGCCTGGGCTTACCTCCGCTGTACCTGTGCCCCACCATACCCTGGTCTGCACATTATGCCCAGAATCTATTCTACCACGCCCATAAATCTGCTCCTTTTATTCCTTGTCCCCAACGCTCTAGGCGACCAGTTTTGATAGCCTTTAGCCGCACCCTCATCCTACTACTCCTCTGTTCCTCGGGTGATGTGGAGGTAAACCCAGGCCCTGCATGTCCCCAGTCACCCTCATTTGTTGACTTCTGTGATCGAAAAAGCCTTGGCCTTATGCATGTCAACATCAGAAGCCTCCTCCCTAAGTTTGCCTTACTCACCGCTTTAGCACACTCTGCCAACCCTGATGTCCTTGCCGTTTCCGAATCCTGGCTTAGGAAGGCCACCAAAAATTCTGAGATTTCCATACCCAACTATAACACTTTCCGTCAAAATAGAACTGCCAAAGGGGGAGGAGTTGCAATCTACTGCAGAGATAGCCTGCAAAGTTCTGTCATACTTTCCAGGTCTATGCCCAAACAGTTCGAACTTCTAATTTTAAAAATTAATCTCTCCAGAAATAAGTCTCTCACTGTTGCCGCCTGCTACCGACCCCCCTCAGCTCCCAGCTGTGCCCTGGACACCATCTGTGAATTGATCACTCCCCATCTAGCTTCAGAGTTTGTTCTGTTAGGTGACCTAAACTGGGATATGCTTAACACCCCGGCAGTCCTACAATCTAAGCTTGATGCCCTCAATCTCACACAAATCATCAAGGAACCCACCAGGTACAACCCTAAATCCGTAAACATGGGCACCCTAATAGACATTATCCTGACCAACTTGCCCTCCAAATACACCTCTGCTGTTTTCAACCAAGATCTCAGCGATCACTGCCTCATTGCCTGTATCCGCCACGGGTCCGCGGTCAAACGACCACCCCTCATCACTGTCAAACGCTCCCTAAAACACTTCTGCGAGCAGGCCTTTCTAATCGACCTGGCCCGGGTACCCTGGAAGGATATTGACCTCATCCCGTCAGTTGAGGATGCCTGGTCATTCTTTAAAAGTTACTTCCTCACCATATTAGACAAGCATGCTCCGTTCAAAAAATGCAGAACCAAGAACAGATATAGCCCTTGGTTCACTCCATACCTGACTGCCCTCGACCAGCACAAAAACATCCTGTGGCGAACTGCAATAGCATCGAAGAGCCCCCGCGATATGCAACTGTTCAGGGAAGTCAGGAACCAATACACGCAGTCAGTCAGGAAAGCAAAGGCCAGCTTTTTCAAGCAGAAATTTGCATCCTGTAGCTCTAACTCCAAAAAGTTCTGGGATACTGTAAAGTCCATGGAAAACAAGAGCACCTCCTCCCAGCTGCCCACTTCACTGAGGCTAGGTAACACGGTCACCACTGATAAGTCCGTGATAATCGAAAACTTCAACAAACATTTCTCAATGGCTGGCCATGCCTTCCTCCTGGCGACTCCAACCTTGGTCAACAGCCCCGCCCCCCCCCCCCCCCCGCTGCTACTCACCCAAGCCTCCCCAGCTTCTCCTTTACCCATATCCAGATAGCAGATGTTCTGAAAGAGCTGGAAAACCTGGACCCATACAAATCAGCTGGGCTTGACAATCTGGACCCCCTATTTCTGAAACTGTCCGCCGCCATTGTCGCACCCCCTATTACCAGCCTGTTCAACCTCTCCTTCGTATCATCTGAGATCCCCAAGGATTGGAAAGCTGCCGCGGTCATCCCCCTCTTCAAAGGGGGAGACACTCTGGACCCAAACTGTTACAGACCTATATCCATCCTGCCCTGCCTATCTAAGGTCTTCGAAAGCCAAGTCAACAAACAGATCACTGACCATCTCGAATCCCACCGTACCTTCTCCGCTGTGCAATCCGGTTTCCGAGCCGGTCACGGGTGCACCTCAGCCACGCTCAAGGTACTAAACGATGTCATAACCGCCATCGATAAAAGACATTACTGTGCAGCCGTCTTCATCGACCTGGCCAAGGCTTTCGACTCTGTCAATCACCATATTCTTATCGGCAGACTCAGTGGCCTCGGTTTTTCTAATGACTGCCTTGCCTGGTTCACCAACTACTTTGCAGACAGAGTTCAGTGTGTCAAATCGGAGGGCATGTTGTCCGGTCCTCTGGCAGTCTCTATGGGGGTAACACAGGGTTCAATTCTCGGGCCGACTCTCTTCTCTGTATATATCAATGATGTTGCTCTTGCTGCGGGCGATTCCCTGATCCACCTCTACGCAGACGACACCATTCTGTATACTTCCGGCCCTTCCCTGGACACTGTGCTATCTAACCTCCAAACGAGCTTCAATGCCATACAACACTCCTTCCGTGGCCTCCAACTGCTCTTAAACGCTAGTAAAACCAAATGCATGCTTTTCAACCGTTCGCTGCCTGCACCCGCACGCCCGACTAGCATCACCACCCTGGACGGTTCCGACCTAGAATATGTGGACATCTATAAGTACCTAGGTGTCTGGCTAGACTGCAAACTCTCCTTCCAGACTCATATCAAACATCTCCAATCCAAAATCAAATCTAGAGTCGGCTTTCTATTCCGCAACAAAGCCTCCTTCACTCACGCTGCCAAACTTACCCTAGTAAAACTGACTATCCTACCGATCCTCGACTTCGGCGATGTCATCTACAAAATAGCTTCCAATACTCTACTCAGCAAACTGGATGCAGTTTATCACAGTGCCATCCGTTTTGTTACTAAAGCACCTTATACGACCCACCACTGCGACCTGTATGCCCTAGTCGGCTGGCCCTCGCTACATGTTCGTCGTCAGACCCACTGGCTCCAGGTCATCTACAAGGCTATGCTAGGTAAAGTGCCACCTTATCTCAGTTCACTGGTCACGATGGCTACACCCACCCGTAGCACGCGCTCCAGCAGGTGTATCTCACTGATCATCCCTAAAGCCAAAACCTCATTTGGACGCCTTTCCTTCCAGTTCTCTGCTGCCTGCGACTGGAACGAATTGCAAAAATCTCTGAAGTTGGAGACTTTTATCTCCCTCAACAACTTTAAAAATCTGCTATCCGAGCAGCAAACCGATCGCTGCAGCTGTACATAGTCCATCTGTAAACAGCCCACCCAATTTACCTACCTCACCCCCATACTGCTTTTATTTATTTACTTTTCTGCTCTTTTGCACACCAGTATCTCTTCTTGCACATGATCATCTGATGATTTATCACTCCAGTGTTAATCTGCTAAATTGTAATTACTCGATTTATTGCCTACCTCATGCCTTTTGCACACATTGTATATAGATTCTCTTTTTTTTCTACCATGTTATTGACTCGTCTATTGTTTACTCCATGTGTAACTCTGTGTTGTTGTCTGTTCACACTGCTATGCTTTATCTTGGCCAGGTCGCAGTTGCAAATGAGAACTTGTTCTCAACTAACCTACCTGGTTAAATAAAGGTGAAATAAAATTTAAAAAAAATTAGACCAAACTGCATTAATTCACCCAGTATTAGACCAAACTGCATTAATCCACCCAGTATTAGACCAAACTGCATTAATCCACCCAGTATTAGATCAAACTGCATTGATCCACCCAGTATTAGACCAAACTGCATTAATCCACCCAGTATTAGATCAAACTGCATTAATCCACCCAGTATTAGACCAAACTGCATTAGTCCACCCAGTATTAGACCAACCTGCATTAATCCACCCAGTATTAGATCAAACTGCATTAATCCACCCAGTATTAGATCAAGCTTTATTAATCCACCCAGTATTAGATCAAGCTTTATTAATCCACCCAGTATTAGACCAAACTGCATTAATCCACCCAGTATTAGACCAAACTGCATTAATCCATACTTTATTAATCTACCAGGAACAGATCATGTATGAACTTGCCTTGACTATTATATTTATCAAACGAATAGACAATTATCAAAATGTTAATGTACATTTAACATCACTGTTTAACATCACACTGTAAAAAAATGAATAGATATAATTGTCAATATGTTAATGTCTGTTGAACATCACTGTTAAACATCACACGACTCAGTACTGGTACTCCCTGTATATAGCCATGTTATGTTTCCTCGTTATTGGTAATCGTTATTCACTGTGGATGTACTCCTTGTGTAACTATTTATTTTCTTTTAGGTAACTTTGTATTTTAAGTCAACTTCTTTATGAAGCTATCTACAGTCACAGTCAGACACGTAGCCTAACTATCTTGATTCTCTGTTTAATGGAGATCTTTTGTGACTAAAGTGACGCAGAAGGGCAAAAAAGCATCTAACGACTCAAGAATACTAAGGTTCTGGGAATATAGGCCCTGATTGCGTTCAGCATTGTTTGAGAGCAGTTTTGTCCAGAGAAAGGATAGACACAGTGATAGGACACAGAGACAGAACGTAAGGCTAGGACACAAGGATAGAACACAGAGAAAGAACGCAAGGCTAGGACACAAGGATAGAACACAGAGAAAGAACGCAAGGCTAGGACACAAGGATAGAACACAGGGATAGAACACAAGGCTAGGACACAAGGATAGAACACAGAGAAAGAACGCAAGGCTAGGACACAAGGATAGAACACAGGGATAGAACACAGAGACAGAACACAAGGCTAGGACACAAGAATAGAACACAGGGATAGAACACAAGAATAGAACACACGGATAGAACACAGGGATAGAACACACGGCTAGGACACAAGGATAGAACACAAGGCTAGGACACAAGGATAGAACACAGGGATAGAACACAGGGATAGAACACAGGGCTAGGACACAAGGATAGAACACAGGGATAGAACACAGGGAAAGGACACAAGGCTAGGACACAATAATAGAACACAGGGATAGAACACAAGGCTAGGACACAAGGATAGAACACAGGGATAGAACACAAGAATAGAACACACGGATAGAACACAGGGATAGAACACACGGCTAGGACACAAGGATAGAACACAAGGCTAGGACACAAGAATAGAACACAGGGATAGAACACAGGGATAGAACACAAGGCTAGGACACAATAATAGAACACAGGGATAGAACACAAGGCTAGGACACAAGGATAGAACACAGGGATAGAACACAGGGAAAGGACACAAGAATAGAACACAGGGATAAGACACAAGAATAGAACACAAGGAGAGAACACAAGGCTAGGACACAAGAATAGAACACAGGGATAAGACACAAGAATAGAACACAAGGAGAGAACACACGGCTAGGACACAAGAATAGAACACAGGGATAGGACACAAGAATAGAACACAAGGATAGAACACAAGGCTAGGACACAAGAATAGAACACAGGGATAGAACACAAGGCTAGGACACAAGGATAGAACACAGGGATAGAACACAAGGCTAGGACACAAGGATAGAACACAGGGATAGAACACAAGGCTAGGACACAAGGATAGAACACAGAGACAGAACAAAGGGATAGAACACAAGGCTAGGACACAAGAATAGGACACAGGGATAGAACACAGAGATAGAAAACGTAGGGATAGAACAAGGGGATAGAACACAGAGACAGAATACAGGGATAGAACACAGAGATAGAAAACGTAGGGATAGATAAAGGGGATAGAACACAGAGATAGAACACAGGGATAGACCACAAGGCTAGAACACAAGAATAGAACACAGGGATAGAACACAGAGATAGAAAACGTAGGGATAGAACAAGGGGATAGAACACAGAGACAGAATACAGGGATAGAACACAGGGATAGAACACAAGGCTAGGACACAAGGATAGAACACAGAGATGGAACACAAGGCTAGGACACAAGGAGAGAACACAGGGATAGAACACAAGGCTAGGACACAAGAATAGAACACAGGGATAGAACACAAGGCTAGGACACAAGGATAAAACACAGAGATAGAACACAAGGCTAGGACACAAGGAGAGAACACAGGGATAGAACACAAGGCTAGGACACATGGATAGAACACAGAGACAGAACACAGTGACAGAACACAGGGATAGAACACAAGGCTAGGACACAAGGAGAGAACACAGGGAGAGAACGCAAGGATAGAACACAGGGATAGAACACAGTGACAGAACACAGTGACAGAACACAGGGATAGAACACAAGGATAGAACACAGGGATAGAACACAGGGATAGAACACACGGCTAGGACACAAGAATAGAACACAGAGATAGAACACAAGGCTAGGACACAAGGATAGAACACAGGGATAGAACACAAGGATAGAACAAAGGGATAGAACACAAGGCTAGGACACAATAATAGAGCACAGAGATAGAACACAAGGCTAGGACACAAGGATAGAACACAGAGATAGAACACAAGGATAGAACAAAGGGATAGAACACACGGCTAGGACACAATAATAGAACACAGAGATAGAACACAAGGCTAGGACACAATAATAGAACACAGGGATAGAACACAAGGCTAGAACACAGGGATAGAACACAAGGATAGAACAAAGGGATAGAACACAAGGACAGAACAAAGGGATAGAACACAAGGCTACTACACAAGAATAGAACACAGGGATAGAACACAAGGCTAGGACACAAGGATAGAACACAGGGATAGAACACAAGGATAGAACACAAGGATAGAACACAGGGATAGATCACAAGGATAGAACAAAGGGATAGAACACAAGGATAGAACACAAGGATAGAACACAGGGATAGATCACAAGAATAGAACACAGGGATAGAACACAAGGATAGAACAAAGGGATAGAACACAAGAATAGAACACAGGGATAGAACACAAGGCTAGGACACAAGGATAGAACACAGGGATAGAACACAAGGCTAGGACACAAGGATAGAACACACGGCTAGGACACAAGGATAGAACACAGGGATAGAACACAAGGCTAGGACACAAGGATAGAACACACGGCTAGGACACAAGGATAGAACACAGGGATAGAACACAGGGATAGAACACACGGCTAGGACACAAGAATAGAACACAGAGATAGAACACAAGGCTAGGACACAAGGATAGAACACAGGGATAGAACACAAGGATAGAACAAAGGGATAGAACACAAGGCTAGGACACAATAATAGAGCACAGAGATAGAACACAAGGCTAGGACACAAGGATAGAACACAGAGATAGAACACAAGGATAGAACAAAGGGATAGAACACACGGCTAGGACACAATAATAGAACACAGAGATAGAACACAAGGCTAGGACACAATAATAGAACACAGGGATAGAACACAAGGCTAGAACACAGGGATAGAACACAAGGATAGAACAAAGGGATAGAACACAAGGACAGAACAAAGGGATAGAACACAAGGCTACTACACAAGAATAGAACACAGGGATAGAACACAAGGCTAGGACACAAGGATAGAACACAGGGATAGAACACAAGGATAGAACACAAGGATAGAACACAGGGATAGATCACAAGGATAGAACAAAGGGATAGAACACAAGGATAGAACACAAGGATAGAACACAGGGATAGATCACAAGAATAGAACACAGGGATAGAACACAAGGATAGAACAAAGGGATAGAACACAAGAATAGAACACAGGGATAGAACACAAGGCTAGGACACAAGGATAGAACACAGGGATAGAACACAAGGCTAGGACACAAGGATAGAACACACGGCTAGGACACAAGGATAGAACACAGGGATAGAACACAAGGCTAGGACACAAGGATAGAACACACGGCTAGGACACAAGGATAGAACACAGGGATAGAACACAAGGCTAGGACACAAGGATAGAACACAGGGATAGAACACAAGGCTAGGACACAAGAATAGGACACAGGGATAGACCACAAGGCTAGAACACAAGAATAGAACACAGGGATAGAACACAGAGATAGAAAACGTAGGGATAGAACAAGGGGATAGAACACAGAGACAGAATACAGGGATAGAACACAGGGATAGAACACAGAGATAGAAAACTTTGGGATAGAATAAGGGGATAGAACACAGAGACAGAACACATGGACAGAACACAGGGATAGAACACAAGGCTAGGACACAAGGATAGAACACAGGGATAGAACACAAGGATAGAACACAGGGATAGAACACAAGGCTAGGACACAAGGATAGAACTCAGAGACAGAACAAAGGGATAGAACACAATAATAGAACACAGGGATAGAACACAAGGCTAGGACACAAGAATAGAACACAGGGATAGAACACAAGGCTAGGACACAAGGATAGAACAAAGGGATAGAACACAAGGCTAGGACACAAGGATAGAACTCAGAGACAGAACAAAGGAATAGAACACAAGGATAGAACACAGGGATAGAACACAGGGATAGAACACAAGGCTAGGACACAAGGATAGAACACAGGGATAGAACACACGGCTAGGACACAGGGATAGAACACACGGCTAGGACACAAGGATAGAACACAGGGATAGAACACACGGCTAGGACACAATAATAGAACACAGGGATAGAACACACGGCTAGGACACAATAATAGAACACAGGGATAGAACACAGTGATAGAACACAGAGACAGAACAAAGGGATAGAACACAAGGATAGAACACAGGGATAGAACACAGGGATAGAACACAAGGATAGAACACAGGGATAGAACACAGGGATAGAACACAGTGATAGAACACAGAGACAGAACAAAGGGATAGAACACAAGGATAGAACACAGGGATAGAACACAGGGATAGAACACAAGGCTAGGACACAAGGATAGAACACAGGGATAGAACACAGTGATAGAACACAGAGACAGAACAAAGGGTTAGAACACAAGGATAGAACACAGGGATAGAACACAGGGATAGAACACAAGGCTAGGACACAAGGATAGAACACAGGGATAGAACACAAGGATAGAACAAAGGGATAGAACACAAGGCTAGGACACAGGGATAGAACACAGGGATAGAACACACGGCTAGGACACAAGAATAGAACACAGGGATAGGACACAAGAATAGAACACAGGGATAGAACACAAGGATAGAACAAAGGGATAGAACACAAGAATAGAACACAGGGATAGAACACAAGAATAGAACACAGGGATAGAACACAAGAATAGAACACAGGGATAGATCACAAGAATAGAACACAGGGATAGAACACAAGGATAGAACAAAGGGATAGAACACAAGAATAGAACACAGGGATAGAACACAAGGCTAGGACACAAGGATAGAACACAGGGATAGAACACAAGAATAGAACACAGGGATAGAACACAGGGATAGAACACAAGGCTAGGACACAAGGATAGAACACAGGGATAGAACACAAGGCTAGGACACAAGAATAGGACACAGGGATAGACCACAAGGCTAGGACACAAGAATAGAACACAGGGATAGAACACAGAGATAGAAAACGTAAGGATAGAACACAGAGACAGAACACATGGACAGAACACATGGATAGAACACAGGGATAGAACACAGGGATAGAACACACGGCTAGAACACAGGGATAGAACACAGTGATAGAACACAGGGATAGAACACAGTGACAGAACACAGGGATAGAACACAGTGATAAAACACAGGGATAGAACACAAGGCTAGGACACAAGAATAGAACACAGAGATATAACACAGTGATAGAACACAGGGATAGAACACAGTGATAGAACACAGGGCTAGAACACAGGGATGGAACACAAGGATAGAACAAAGGGATAGAACACAAGGCTAGGACACAAGGATAGAACTCAGAGACAGAACAAAGGGATAGAACACAAGGATAGAACACAGGGATAGAACACAGGGATAGAACACAAGGCTAGGACACAAGGATAGAACACAGGGATAGAACACACGGCTAGGACACAGGGATAGAACACACGGCTAGGACACAAGGATAGAACACAGGGATAGAACACACGGCTAGGACACAATAATAGAACACAGGGATAGAACACACGGCTAGGACACAATAATAGAACACAGGGATAGAACACAGTGATAGAACACAGAGACAGAACAAAGGGATAGAACACAAGGATAGAACACAGGGATAGAACACAGGGATAGAACACAAGGATAGAACACAGGGATAGAACACAGGGATAGAACACAGTGATAGAACACAGAGACAGAACAAAGGGATAGAACACAAGGATAGAACACAGGGATAGAACACAGGGATAGAACACAAGGCTAGGACACAAGGATAGAACACAGGGATAGAACACAGTGATAGAACACAGAGACAGAACAAAGGGATAGAACACAAGGATAGAACACAGGGATAGAACACAGGGATAGAACACAAGGCTAGGACACAAGGATAGAACACAGGGATAGAACACAAGGATAGAACAAAGGGATAGAACACAAGGCTAAGACACAGGGATAGAACACAGGGATAGAACACACGGCTAGGACACAAGAATAGAACACAGGGATAGGACACAAGAATAGAACACAGGGATAGAACACAAGGATAGAACAAAGGGATAGAACACAAGAATAGAACACAGGGATAGAACACAAGAATAGAACACAGGGATAGAACACAAGAATTGAACACAGGGATAGATCACAAGAATAGAACACAGGGATAGAACACAAGGATAGAACAAAGGGATAGAACACAAGAATAGAACACAGGGATAGAACACAAGGCTAGGACACAAGGATAGAACACAGGGATAGAACACAAGAATAGAACACAGGGATAGAACACAGGGATAGAACACAAGGCTAGGACACAAGGATAGAACACAGGGATAGAACACAAGGCTAGGACACAAGAATAGGACACAGGGATAGACCACAAGGCTAGGACACAAGAATAGAACACAGGGATAGAACACAGAGATAGAAAACGTAAGGATAGAACACAGAGACAGAACACATGGACAGAATACATGGATAGAACACAGGGATAGAACACAGGGATAGAACACACGGCTAGAACACAGGGATAGAACACAGTGATAGAACACAGGGATAGAACACAGTGACAGAACACAGGGATAGAACACAGTGATAAAACACAGGGATAGAACACAAGGCTAGGACACAAGAATAGAACACAGAGATATAACACAGTGATAGAACACAGGGATAGAACACAGTGATAGAACACAGGGCTAGAACACAGGGATGGAACACATAGATAGAACACAGAGATATAACACAGAGATGGAACACAGGGATATAACACAGAGATATAACATAAAGATAGAACACAGAGATATAACACAGAGATGGAACACAGGGATAGAACACAGTGATAGAACACAGGGATAGAACACAGAGATGGAACACAGGGATAGAACACAGGGATAGAACACAGGGATAGAACACAGAGATGGAACACAGGGATAGAACACAGGGATAGAACACAGAGATATAACATAAAGATAGAACACAGAGATATAACACAGAGATGGAACACAGGGATAGAACACAGTGATAGAACACAGGGATAGAACACAGAGATGGAACACAGGGATAGAACACAGTGATAGAACACAGGGATAGAACACAGAGATGGAACACAGGGATAGAACACAGTGATAGAACACAGGGATAGAACACAGAGATGGAACACAGGGATAGAACACAGTGATAGAACACAGGGATAGAACACAGAGATGGAACACAGGGATAGAACACAGAGATATAACATAAAGATAGAACACAGAGATATAACACAGAGATGGAACACATGGATAGAACACAGAGATATAACATAAAGATAGAACACAGAGATGGAACACAGTGATAGAACACAGAGATAGAACACAGAGATAGAACACAGAGATGGAACACAGGGATAGAACACAGAGATATAACATAAAGATAGAACACAGAGATATAACACAGAGATGGAACACAGTGATAGAACACAGCGATAGAACACAGAGATAGAACACAGAGATAGAACACAGTGATAGAACACAGGGATAGAACACAGGGATAGAACACAGAGATAGAACACAGTGATAGAACACAGGGATAGAACACAGTGATGGAACACAGAGATAGAACACAGAGATGGAACACAGAGATAGAACACAGGGATAGAACACAGTGATAGAACACAGTGATAGAACACAGTGATAGAACACAGGGATAGAACACAGAGATAGAACACAGGGGTAGAACACAGGGATAGAACACAGAGATAGAACACAGTGATAGAACACAGGGATAGAACACAGTGATGGAACACAGAGATAGAACACAGAGATGGAACACAGAGATAGAACACAGGGATAGAACACAGTGATAGAACACAGTGATAGAACACAGTGATAGAACACAGGGATAGAACACAGGGGTAGAACACAATGGATGGAACACTATGAACCCCAACGGTGCTATATCGAACCAACTTTGGTTAATTGAAGAAGAACCCCTGTGCTTCTGATTAAAGAACCATACAAAAGGCTTCTACATAGAAGCTTTAGGGATGCCATATTTGTAGCAGGCAATAGAATCCTTATTGGTTCTATCCAGAACCTTTTTTTCTAAGAGTGAAGGATAGAACGCAGGGCATGAAGGTGAAATTGGTATCGACTTTACATCAGGCCCATTTCAGTGTGAGGGATGAAGGGATATAGTTAAAAAGAGTCCAGTACTCCAGACTGGACAGGTTCTAATCGAATGTAATCACCATCATTTCTCCACGAAGTAAACTCTATGTGAAATGTTACCAAGCAACAGCCAATCTGTTTACAACATGTGGTCAAAGACCATTGATGGGAGATTCCTCACTGACACACAGTGACACACTCAGCACTTCCTGCTAACAGCTTTTCCAGGAGAAAAAAAGTAAACGGTCATAAATTGTGGAGTGGTAGACAAGTTGATAATCTCTTTAGCCTGTTCTAGACCTCCATGTTGCATTCGTCCTCCTAGAGGGACTAGGTTTCTGTCTCTGTAGTCTAGGCCTTGGGCCCTGCCTTGGGCCCTGCGCCTGCACTCAGGTGGAGATGGAGGCCCTGGCAAATGGAGATTCATGTGAGCTCATTGAATTCATCTCCATCTTCCAGGCTGTACTATGAGTCACTGATCCAAAGTTAACATTATGACTCTGTTTAAAAACAATTATTTAGTTATTTCTGAGCTGTCTTTGTAGCTGTCTGACTGAGGATGTGTTTCTGTCTTTGTAGCTGTCTGACTGAGGATGTGTTTCTGTCTTTGTAGCTGTCTGACTGAGGATGTGTTTCTGTCTTTGTAGCTGTCTGACTGAGGATGTGTTTCTGTCTTTGTAGCTGTCTGACTGAGGATGTGTTTCTGTCTTTGTAGCTGTCTGACTGAGGATGTGTTTCTGTCTTTGTAGCTGTCTGACTGAGGATGTGTTTCTGTCTTTGTAGCTGTCTGACTGAGGATGTGTTTCTGTCTTTGTAGCTGTCTGACTGAGGATGTGTTTCTGTCTCTGTAGTCCTGACTGAGGATGTGTTTCTGTCTCTGTAGTCCTGACTGAGGATGTGTTCTGTCTCGTTAGTCCTTCACTGAGGATGTGTTTCTGTCTCTGTAGTCCTGACTGAGGATGTGTTTCTGTCTCTGTAGTCCTGACTGAGGATGTGTTTCTGTATCTGTAGTCCTGACTGAGGATGTGTTTCTGTCTCTGTAGTCCTGACTGAGGATGTGTTTCTGTCTCTGTAGTCCTGACTGAGGATGTATTTCTGTCTCTGTAGTCCTGACTGAGGATGTGTTTCTGTCTCTGTAGTCCTGACTGAGGATGTGTTTCTGTCTCTGTAGTCCTGACTGAGGATGTGTTCCTGTCTCTGTAGTCCTGACTGAGGATGTGTTTCTGTCTCTGTAGTCCTGACTGAGGATGTGTTTCTGTCTCTGTAGTCCTGACTGAGGATGTGTTTCTGTGTCTGTAGTCCTGACTGAGGATGTGTTTCTGTCTCTGTAGTCCTTCACTGAGGATGTGTTTCTGTCTCTGTAGTCCTTCACTGAGGATGTGTTTCTGTCCCTGTAGTCCTTCACTGAGGATGTGTTTCTGTCTCTGTAGTCCTGACTGAGGATGTGTTTCTGTCTCTGTAGTCCTTCACTGAGGATGTGTTTCTGTCTCTGTAGTCCTGACTGAGGATGTGTTTCTGTCTCTGTAGTCCTGACTGAGGATGTGTTTCTGTCTCTGTAGTCCTGACTGAGGATGTGTTTCTGTCTCTGTAGTCCTGACTGAGGATGTGTTTCTGTCTCTGTAGTCCTGACTGAGGATGTGTTTCTGTCTCTGTAGTCCTTCACTGAGGATTTGTTTCTGTCTCTGTAGTCCTGACTGAGGATGTGTTTCTGTCTCTGTAGTCCTTCACTGAGGATGTGTTTCTGTCTCTGTAGTCCTTCACTGAGGATGTGTTTCTGTCTCTGTAGTCCTTCACTGAGGATGTGTTTCTGTCTCTGTAGTCCTGACTGAGGATGTGTTTCTGTCTCTGTAGTCCTTCACTGAGGATCTGTTTCTGTCTCTGTAGTCCTGACTGAGGATGTGTTTCTGTCTCTGTAGTCCTGACTGAGGATGTGTTTCTGTCTCTGTAGTCCTGACTGAGGATGTGTTTCTGTCTCTGTAGTCCTTCACTGAGGATGTGTTTCTGTCTCTGTAGTCCTGACTGAGGATGTGTTTCTGTCTCTGTAGTCCTGACTGAGGATGTGTTTCTGCCTCTGTAGTCCTGACTGAGGATGTGTTTCTGTCTCTGTAGTCCTTCACTGAGGATGTGTTTCTGTCTCTGTAGTCCTGACTGAGGATGTGTTTCTGTCTCTGTAGTCCTGACTGAGGATGTGTTTCTGTCTCTGTAGTCCTGACTGAGGATGTGTTTCTGTCTCTGTAGTCCTGACTGAGGATGTGTTTCTGTCTCTGTAGTCCTGACTGAGGATGTGTTTCTGTATCTGTAGTCCTGACTGAGGATGTGTTTCTGTCTCTGTAGTCCTGACTGAGGATGTGTTTCTGTCTCTGTAGTCCTTCACTGAGGATGTGTTTCTGTCTCTGTAGTCCTTCACTGAGGATGTGTTTCTGTCTCTGTAGTCCTTCACTGAGGATGTGTTCCTGTCTCTGTATTCCTGACTGAGGATGTGTTTCTGTCTCTGTAGTCCTGACTGAGGATGTGTTTCTGTCTCTGTAGTCCTTCACTGAGGATGTGTTTCTGTCTCTGTAGTCCTGACTGAGGATGTGTTTCTGTCTCTGTAGTCCTTCACTGAGGATGTGTTTCTGTCTCTGTAGTCCTGACTGAGGATGTGTTTCTGTCTCTGTAGTCCTGACTGAGGATGTGTTTCTGTCTCTGTAGTCCTTCACTGAGGATGTGTTTCTGTCTCTGTAGTCCTTCACTGAGGATGTGTTTCTGTCTCTGTAGTCCTGACTGAGGATGTGTTCCTGTCACTGTAGTCCTGACTGAGGATGTGTTTTTGTCTCTGTAGTCCTGACTGAGGATGTGTTTCTGTCTCTGTAGTCCTGACTGAGGATTTGTTTCTGTCTCTGTAGTCCTGACTGAGGATGTGTTTCTGTCTCTGTAGTCCTTCACTGAGGATGTGTTTCTGTCTCTGTAGTCCTGACTGAGGATGTGTTTCTGTCTCTGTAGTCCTGACTGAGGATGTGTTTCTGTCTCTGTAGTCCTGACTGAGGATGTGTTTCTGTCTCTGTAGTCCTTCACTGAGGATGTGTTTCTGTCTCTGTAGTCCTGACTGAGGATGTGTTTCTGTCTCTGTAGTCCTGACTGAGGATTTGTTTCTGTCTCTGTAGTCCTGACTGAGGATGTGTTTCTGTCTCTGTAGTCCTTCACTGAGGATGTGTTTCTGTCTCTGTAGTCCTGACTGAGGATGTGTTTCAGTCTCTGTAGTCCCGACTGAGGATTTGTTTCTGTCTCTGTAGTCCTTCACTGAGGATGTGTTTCTGTCTCTGTAGTCCTGACTGAGGATGTGTTTCTGTCTCTGTAGTCCTTCACTGAGGATGTGTTTCTGTGTCTGTAGTCCTGACTGAGGATGTGTTTCTGTCTCTGTAGTCCTGACTGAGGATGTGTTTCTGTCCCTGTAGTCCTTCACTGATGATGTGTTTCTGTCTCTGTAGTCCTTCACTGAGGATGTGTTTCTGTCTCTGTAGTCCTGACTGAGGATGTGTTTCTGTCTCTGTAGTCCTGACTGAGGATGTGTTTCTGTCTCTGTAGTCCTGACTGAGGATGTGTTTCTGTCTCTGTAGTCCTTCACTGAGGATGTGTTTCTCTCTCTGTAGTCCTGACTGAGGATGTGTTTCTGTCTCTGTTGTCCTGACTGAGGATGTGTTTCTGTCTGTAGTCCTGACTGAGGATGTGTTTCTGTCTCTGTAGTCCTGACTGAGGATGTGTTTCTGTCTCTGTAGTCCTTCACTGAGGATGTGTTTCTGTCTCTGTAGTCCTGACTGAGGATGTGTTTCTGTCTCTGTAGTCCTGACTGAGGATGTGTTTCCGTCTCTGTAGTCCTGACTGAGGATGTGTTTCTGTCTCTGTAGTCCTGACTGAGGATGTGTTTCTGTATCTGTAGTCCTGACTGAGGATGTGTTTCTGTCTCTGTAGTCCTGACTGAGGATGTGTTTCTGTCTCTGTAATCCTGACTGAGGATGTGTTTCTGTCTCTGTAGTCCTGACTGAGGATGTGTTTATGTCTCTGTAGTCCTTCACTGAGGATGTGTTTCTGTCTCTGTAGTCCTTCACTGAGGATGTGTTTCTGTCTCTGTAGTCCTTCACTGAGGATGTGTTCCTGTCTCTGTATTCCTGACTGAGGATGTGTTTCTGTCTCTGTAGTCCTGACTGAGGATGTGTTTCTGTCTCTGTAGTCCTGACTGAGGATGTGTTTCTGTCTCTGTAGTCCTGACTGAGGATGTGTTTCTGTCTCTGTAGTCCTGACTGAGGATGTGTTTCTGTCTCTGTAGTCCTGACTGAGGATGTGTTTCTGTCTCTGTAGTCCTGACTGAGGATGTGTTTCTGTCTCTGTAGTCCTGACTGAGGATGTGTTTCTGTCTCTGTAGTCCTTCACTGAGGATGTGTTTCTGTCTCTGTAGTCCTGACTGAGGATGTGTTTCTGTCTCTGTAGTCCTTCACTGAGGATGTGTTTCTGTCTCTGTAGTCCTGACTGAGGATGTGTTTCTGTCTCTGTAGTCCTGACTGAGGATGTGTTTCTGTCTCTGTAGTCCTTCACTGAGGATGTGTTTCTGTCTCTGTAGTCCTTCACTGAGGATGTGTTTCTGTCTCTGTAGTCCTGACTGAGGATGTGTTCCTGTCACTGTAGTCCTGACTGAGGATGTGTTTCTGTCTCTGTAGTCCTGACTGAGGATGTGTTTCTGTCTCTGTAGTCCTGACTGAGGATTTGTTTCTGTCTTTGTAGTCCTGACTGAGGATGTGTTTCTGTCTCTGTAGTCCTTCACTGAGGATGTGTTTCTGTCTCTGTAGTCCTGACTGAGGATGTGTTTCTGTCTCTGTAGTCCTCACTGAGGATGTGTTTCTGTGTCTGTAGTCCTAACTGAGGATGTGTTACTGTCTCTGTAGTCCTTCACTGAGGATGTGTTTCTGTCTCTGTAGTCCTTCACTGAGGATGTGTTTCTGTCTCTGTAGTCCTGACTGAGGATGTGTTTCTGTCTCTGTAGTCCTGACTGAGGATGTGTTTCTGTCTCTGTAGTCCTGACTGAGGATGTGTTTCTGGCTCTGTAGTCCTGACTGAGGATGTGTTTCTGTCTCTGTAGTCCTTCACCGAGGATGTGTTTCTGTCTCTGTAGTCCTTCACTGAGGATGTGTTTCTGTCTCTGTAGTCCTTCACTGAGGATGTGTTCCTGTCTCTGTAGTCCTGACTGAGGATGTGTTTCTGTCTCTGTAGTCCTGACTGAGGATGTGTTTCTGTCTCTGTAGTCCTGACTGAGGATGTGTTTCTGTCTCTGTAGTCCTGACTGAGGATGTGTTTCTGTCTCTGTAGTCCTGACTGAGGATGTGTTTCTGTCTCTGTAGTCCTGACTGAGGATGTGTTTCTGTCTCTGTAGTCCTGACTGAGGATGTGTTTCTGTCTCTGTAGTCCTGACTGAGGATGTGTTTCTGTCTCTGTAGTCCTTCACTGAGGATGTGTTTCTGTCTCTGTAGTCCTGACTGAGGATGTGTTTCTGTCTCTGTAGTCCTTCACTGAGGATGTGTTTCTGTCTCTGTAGTCCTGACTGAGGATGTGTTTCTGTCTCTGTAGTCCTGACTGAGGATGTGTTTCTGTCTCTGTAGTCCTTCACTGAGGATGTGTTTCTGTCTATGTAGTCCTTCACTGAGGATGTGTTTCTGTCTCTGTAGTCCTGACTGAGGATGTGTTCCTGTCACTGTAGTCCTGACTGAGGATGTGTTTCTGTCTCTGTAGTCCTGACTGAGGATGTGTTTCTGTCTCTGTAGTCCTGACTGAGGATTTGTTTCTGTCTTTGTAGTCCTGACTGAGGATGTGTTTCTGTCTCTGTAGTCCTTCACTGAGGATGTGTTTCTGTCTCTGTAGTCCTGACTGAGGATGTGTTTCTGTCTCTGTAGTCCTCACTGAGGATGTGTTTCTGTGTCTGTAGTCCTAACTGAGGATGTGTTTCTGTCTCTGTAGTCCTTCACTGAGGATGTGTTTCTGTCTCTGTAGTCCTTCACTGAGGATGTGTTTCTGTCTCTGTAGTCCTGACTGAGGATGTGTTTCTGTCTCTGTAGTCCTGACTGAGGATGTGTTTCTGTCTCTGTAGTCCTGACTGAGGATGTGTTTCTGGCTCTGTAGTCCTGACTGAGGATGTGTTTCTGTCTCTGTAGTCCTTCACCGAGGATGTGTTTCTGTCTCTGTAGTCCTTCACTGAGGATGTGTTTCTGTCTCTGTAGTCCTTCACTGAGGATGTGTTCCTGTCTCTGTAGTCCTGACTGAGGATGTGTTTCTGTCTCTGTAGTCCTGACTGAGGATGTGTTTCTGTCTCTGTAGTCCTGACTGAGGATGTGTTTCTGTCTCTGTAGTCCTGACTGAGGATGTGTTTCTGTCTCTGTAGTCCTGACTGAGGATGTGTTTCTGTCTCTGTTGTCCTGACTGAGGATGTCTTTCTGTCTGTAGTCCTGACTGAGGATGTGTTTCTGTCTCTGTAGTCCTGACTGAGGATGTGTTTCTGTCTCTGTAGTCCTTCACTGAGGATGTGTTTCTGTCTCTGTAGTCCTGACTGAGGATGCGTTTCTGTCTCTGTAGTCCTGACTGAGGATGTGTTTCTGTCTCTGTAGTCCTGACTGAGGATGTGTTTCTGTCTCTGTAGTCCTGACTGAGGATGTGTTTCTGTATCTGTAGTCCTGACTGAGGATGTGTTTCTGTCTCTGTAGTCCTGACTGAGGATGTGTTTCTGTCTCTGTAGTCCTGACTGAGGATGTGTTTCTGTCTCTGTAGTCCTGACTGAGGATGTGTTTCTGTCTCTGTTGTCCTGACTGAGGATGTGTTTCTGTCTCTGTAGTCCTGACTGAGGATGTGTTTCTGTCTCTGTAGTCCTGACTGAGGATGTGTTTCTGGCTCTGTAGTCCTGACTGAGGATGTGTTTCTGTCTCTGTAGTCCTTCACCGAGGATGTGTTTCTGTCTCTGTAGTCCTTCACTGAGGATGTGTTTCTGTCTCTGTAGTCCTTCACTGAGGATGTGTTCCTGTCTCTGTAGTCCTGACTGAGGATGTGTTTCTGTCTCTGTAGTCCTGACTGAGGATGTGTTTCTGTCTCTGTAGTCCTGACTAAGGATGTGTTTCTGTCTCTGTAGTCCTGACTGAGGATGTGATTCTGTCTCTGTAGTCCTGACTGAGGATGTGTTTCTGTCTCTGTAGTCCTGACTGAGGATGTGTTTCTGTCTCTGTAGTCCTGGCTGAGGATGTGTTTCTGTCTCTGTAGTCCTGACTGAGGATGTGTTTCTGTCTCTGTAGTCCTTCACTGAGGATGTGTTTCTGTCTCTGTAGTGCTTCACTGAGGATGTGTTTCTGTCTCTGTAGTCCTGACTGAGGATGTGTGTCTGTCTCTGTAGTCCTTCACTGAGGATGTGTTTCTGTCTCTGTAGTCCTGACTGAGGATGTGTTTCTGTCTCTGTAGTCCTGACTGAGGATGTGTTTCTGTCTCTGTAGTCCTGACTGAGGATGTGTTTCTGTATCTGTAGTCCTGACTGAGGATGTGTTTCTGTCTCTGTAGTCTTTCACTGAGGATGTGTTTCTGACTCTGTAGTCCTTCACTGAGGATGTGTTTCTGTCTCTGTAGTCCTGACTGAGGATGTGTTTCTGTCTCTGTAGTCCTGACTGAGGATGTGTTTCTGTCTCTGTAGTCCTGACTGAGGATGTGTTTCTGTCTCTGTAGTCCTGACTGAGGATGTGTTTCTGTATCTGTAGTCCTGACTGAGGATGTGTTTCTGTCTCTGTAGTCTTTCACTGAGGATGTGTTTCTGACTCTGTAGTCCTTCACTGAGGATGTGTTTCTGTCTCTGTAGTCCTGACTGAGGATGTGTTTCTGTCTCTGTAGTCCTGACTGAGGATGTGTTTCTGTCTCTGTAGTCCTGACTGAGGATTTGTTTCTGTCTCTGTAGTCCTGACTGAGGATGTGTTTTTGTCTCTGTAGTCCTGACTGAGGATGTGTTTCTGTCTCTGTAGTCCTGACTGAGGATTTGTTTCTGTCTCTGTAGTCCTGACTGAGGATGTGTTTCTGTATCTGTAGTCCTGACTGAGGATGTGTTTCTGTCTCTGTAGTCCTGACTGAGGATGTGTTTCTGTCTCTGTAGTCCTTCACTGAGGATGTGTTTCTGTCTCTGTAGTCCTTCACTGAGGATGTGTTTCTGTCTCTGTAGTCCTTCACTGAGGATGTGTTCCTGTCTCTGTATTCCTGACTGAGGATGTGTTTCTGTCTCTGTAGTCCTGACTGAGGATGTGTTTCTGGCTCTGTAGTCCTGACTGAGGATGTGTTTCTGTCTCTGTAGTCCTTCACCGAGGATGTGTTTCTGTCTCTGTAGTCCTTCACTGAGGATGTGTTTCTGTCTCTGTAGTCCTTCACTGAGGATGTGTTCCTGTCTCTGTAGTCCTGACTGAGGATGTGTTTCTGTCTCTGTAGTCCTGACTGAGGATGTGTTTCTGTCTCTGTAGTCCTGACTGAGGATGTGTTTCTGTCTCTGTAGTCCTGACTGAGGATGTGTTTCTGTCTCTGTAGTCCTGACTGAGGATGTGATTCTGTCTCTGTAGTCCTGACTGAGGATGTGTTCCTGTCACTGTAGTCCTGACTGAGGATGTGTTTTTGTCTCTGTAGTCCTGACTGAGGATGTGTTTCTGTCTCTGTAGTCCTGACTGAGGATTTGTTTCTGTCTCTGTAGTCCTGACTGAGGATGTGTTTCTGTCTCTGTAGTCCTTCACTGAGGATGTGTTTCTGTCTCTGTAGTCCTGACTGAGGATGTGTTTCTGTCTCTGTAGTCCTGACTGAGGATGTGTTTCTGTCTCTGTAGTCCTGACTGAGGATGTGTTTCTGTCTCTGTAGTCCTTCACTGAGGATGTGTTTCTGTCTCTGTAGTCCTGACTGAGGATGTGTTTCTGTCTCTGTAGTCCTGACTGAGGATTTGTTTCTGTCTCTGTAGTCCTGACTGAGGATGTGTTTCTGTCTCTGTAGTCCTTCACTGAGGATGTGTTTCTGTCTCTGTAGTCCTGACTGAGGATGTGTTTCAGTCTCTGTAGTCCCGACTGAGGATTTGTTTCTGTCTCTGTAGTCCTTCACTGAGGATGTGTTTCTGTCTCTGTAGTCCTTCACTGAGGATGTGTTTCTGTGTCTGTAGTCCTGACTGAGGATGTGTTTCTGTCTCTGTAGTCCTGACTGAGGATTTGTTTCTGTCTCTGTAGTCCTGACTGAGGATGTGTTTCTGTCTCTGTAGTCCTTCACTGAGGATGTGTTTCTGTCTCTGTAGTCCTGACTGAGGATGTGTTTCAGTCTCTGTAGTCCCGACTGAGGATTTGTTTCTGTCTCTGTAGTCCTTCACTGAGGATGTGTTTCTGTCTCTGTAGTCCTTCACTGAGGATGTGTTTCTGTGTCTGTAGTCCTGACTGAGGATGTGTTTCTGTCTCTGTAGTCCTGACTGAGGATGTGTTTCTGTCCCTGTAGTCCTTCACTGATGATGTGTTTCTGTCTCTGTAGTCCTTCACTGAGGATGTGTTTCTGTCTCTGTAGTCCTGACTGAGGATGTGTTTCTGTCTCTGTAGTCCTGACTGAGGATTTGTTTCTGTCTCTGTAGTCCTGACTGAGGATGTGTTTCTGTCTCTGTAGTCCTTCACTGAGGATGTGTTTCTGTCTCTGTAGTCCTGACTGAGGATGTGTTTCTGTCTCTGTAGTCCTGACTGAGGATGTGTTTCTCTCTCTGTAGTCCTGACTGAGGATGTGTTTCTGTCTCTGTTGTCCTGACTGAGGATGTGTTTCTGTCTGTAGTCCTGACTGAGGATGTGTTTCTGTCTCTGTAGTCCTGACTGAGGATGTGTTTCTGTCTCTGTAGTCCTGACTGAGGATGTGATTCTGTCTCTGTAGTCCTGACTGAGGATGTGTTCCTGTCACTGTAGTCCTGACTGAGGATGTGTTTTTGTCTCTGTAGTCCTGACTGAGGATGTGTTTCTGTCTCTGTAGTCCTGACTGAGGATTTGTTTCTGTCTCTGTAGTCCTGACTGAGGATGTGTTTCTGTCTCTGTAGTCCTTCACTGAGGATGTGTTTCTGTCTCTGTAGTCCTGACTGAGGATGTGTTTCTGTCTCTGTAGTCCTGACTGAGGATGTGTTTCTGTCTCTGTAGTCCTGACTGAGGATGTGTTTCTGTCTCTGTAGTCCTTCACTGAGGATGTGTTTCTGTCTCTGTAGTCCTGACTGAGGATGTGTTTCTGTCTCTGTAGTCCTGACTGAGGATTTGTTTCTGTCTCTGTAGTCCTGACTGAGGATGTGTTTCTGTCTCTGTAGTCCTTCACTGAGGATGTGTTTCTGTCTCTGTAGTCCTGACTGAGGATGTGTTTCAGTCTCTGTAGTCCCGACTTAGGATTTGTTTCTGTCTCTGTAGTCCTTCACTGAGGATGTGTTTCTGTCTCTGTAGTCCTTCACTGAGGATGTGTTTCTGTGTCTGTAGTCCTGACTGAGGATGTGTTTCTGTCTCTGTAGTCCTGACTGAGGATTTGTTTCTGTCTCTGTAGTCCTGACTGAGGATGTGTTTCTGTCTCTCTAGTCCTTCACTGAGGATGTGTTTCTGTCTCTGTAGTCCTGACTGAGGATGTGTTTCAGTCTCTGTAGTCCCGACTGAGGATTTGTTTCTGTCTCTGTAGTCCTTCACTGAGGATGTGTTTCTGTCTCTGTAGTCCTTCACTGAGGATGTGTTTCTGTGTCTGTGGTCCTGACTGAGGATGTGTTTCTGTCTCTGTAGTCCTGACTGAGGATGTGTTTCTGTCCCTGTAGTCCTTCACTGATGATGTGTTTCTGTCTCTGTAGTCCTTCACTGAGGATGTGTTTCTGTCTCTGTAGTCCTGACTGAGGATGTGTTTCTGTCTCTGTAGTCCTGACTGAGGATTTGTTTCTGTCTCTGTAGTCCTGACTGAGGATGTGTTTCTGTCTCTGTAGTCCTTCACTGAGGATGTGTTTCTGTCTCTGTAGTCCTGACTGAGGATGTGTTTCTGTCTCTGTAGTCCTGACTGAGGATGTGTTTCTCTCTCTGTAGTCCTGACTGAGGATGTGTTTCTGTCTCTGTTGTCCTGACTGAGGATGTGTTTCTGTCTGTAGTCCTGACTGAGGATGTGTTTCTGTCTCTGTAGTCCTGACTGAGGATGTGTTTCTGTCTCTGTAGTCCTTCACTGAGGATGTGTTTCTGTCTCTGTAGTCCTGACTGAGGATGTGTTTCTGTCTCTGTAGTCCTGACTGAGGATGTGATTCTGTCTCTGTAGTCCTGACTGAGGATGTGTTCCTGTCACTGTAGTCCTGACTGAGGATGTGTTTTTGTCTCTGTAGTCCTGACTGAGGATGTGTTTCTGTCTCTGTAGTCCTGACTGAGGATTTGTTTCTGTCTCTGTAGTCCTGACTGAGGATGTGTTTCTGTCTCTGTAGTCCTTCACTGAGGATGTGTTTCTGTCTCTGTAGTCCTGACTGAGGATGTGTTTCTGTCTCTGTAGTCCTGACTGAGGATGTGTTTCTGTCTCTGTAGTCCTGACTGAGGATGTGTTTCTGTCTCTGTAGTCCTTCACTGAGGATGTGTTTCTGTCTCTGTAGTCCTGACTGAGGATGTGTTTCTGTCTCTGTAGTCCTGACTGAGGATTTGTTTCTGTCTCTGTAGTCCTGACTGAGGATGTGTTTCTGTCTCTGTAGTCCTTCACTGAGGATGTGTTTCTGTCTCTGTAGTCCTGACTGAGGATGTGTTTCAGTCTCTGTAGTCCTTCACTGAGGATGTGTTTCTGTCTCTGTAGTCCTTCACTGAGGATGTGTTTCTGTGTCTGTAGTCCTGACTGAGGATTTGTTTCTGTCTCTGTAGTCCTGACTGAGGATTTGTTTCTGTCTCTGTAGTCCTGACTGAGGATGTGTTTCTGTCTCTGTAGTCCTTCACTGAGGATGTGTTTCTGTCTCTGTAGTCCTGACTGAGGATGTGTTTCAGTCTCTGTAGTCCCGACTGAGGATTTGTTTCTGTCTCTGTAGTCCTTCACTGAGGATGTGTTTCTGTCTCTGTAGTCCTTCACTGAGGATGTGTTTCTGTGTCTGTAGTCCTGACTGAGGATGTGTTTCTGTCTCTGTAGTCCTGACTGAGGATGTGTTTCTGTCCCTGTAGTCCTTCACTGATGATGTGTTTCTGTCTCTGTAGTCCTTCACTGAGGATGTGTTTCTGTCTCTGTAGTCCTGACTGAGGATGTGTTTCTGTCTCTGTAGTCCTGACTGAGGATTTGTTTCTGTCTCTGTAGTCCTGACTGAGGATGTGTTTCTGTCTCTGTAGTCCTTCACTGAGGATGTGTTTCTGTCTCTGTAGTCCTGACTGAGGATGTGTTTCTGTCTCTGTAGTCCTGACTGAGGATTTGTTTCTGTCTCTGTAGTCCTGACTGAGGATGTGTTTCTGTCTCTGTAGTCCTTCACTGAGGATGTGTTTCTGTCTCTGTAGTCCTGACTGAGGATGTGTTTCAGTCTCTGTAGTCCCGACTGAGGATTTGTTTCTGTCTCTGTAGTCCTTCACTGAGGATGTGTTTCTGTCTCTGTAGTCCTTCACTGAGGATGTGTTTCTGTGTCTGTAGTCCTGACTGAGGATGTGTTTCTGTCTCTGTAGTCCTGACTGAGGATGTGTTTCTGTCCCTGTAGTCCTTCACTGATGATGTGTTTCTGTCTCTGTAGTCCTTCACTGAGGATGTGTTTCTGTCTCTGTAGTCCTGACTGAGGATGTGTTTCTGTCTCTGTAGTCCTGACTGAGGATGTGTTTCTGTCTCTGTAGTCCTGACTGAGGATGTGTTTCTGTCTCTGTAGTCCTTCACTGAGGATGTGTTTCTGTCTCTGTAGTCCTGACTGAGGATGTGTTTCTGTCTCTGTAGTCCTGACTGAGGATGTGTTTCTGTCTCTGTAGTCCTGACTGAGGATGTGTTTCTGTCTCTGTTGTCCTGACTGAGGATGTGTTTCTGTCTGTAGTCCTGACTGAGGATGTGTTTCTGTCTCTGTAGTCCTGACTGAGGATGTGTTTCTGTCTCTGTAGTCCTTCACTGAGGATGTGTTTCTGTCTCTGTAGTCCTGACTGAGGATGTGTTTCTGTCTCTGTAGTCCTGACTGAGGATGTGTTTCTGTCTCTGTAGTCCTGACTGAGGATGTGTTTCTGTCTCTGTAGTCCTGACTGAGGATGTGTTTCTGTATCTGTAGTCCTGACTGAGGATGTGTTTCTGTCTCTGTAGTCCTGACTGAGGATGTGTTTCTGTCTCTGTAGTCCTTCACTGAGGATGTGTTTCTGTCTCTGTAGTCCTGACTGAGGATATATCTCCCGTCTGGATTACTGCAACTCGCTGTTGGCTGGGCTCCCTGCCTGTGCCATCAAACCCCTACAACTCATCCAGAACGCCGCAGCCCGTCTGGTGTTCAACCTTCCCAAGTTCTCTCACGTCACCCCGCTCCTCCGCTCTCTCCACTGGCTTCCAGTTGAAGCTCGCATCCGCTACAAGACCATGGCGCTTGCCTACGGAGCTGTGAGGGGAACGGCACCTCAGTACCTTCAGGCTCTGATCAGGCCCTACACCCAAACAAGGGCACTGCGTTCATCCACCTCTGGCCTGCTCGCCTCCCTACCACTGAGGAAGTACAGTTCCCGCTCAGCCCAGTCAAAACTGTTCGCTGCTCTGGCACCCCAATGGTGGAACAAACTCCCTCACGACGCCAGGACAGCGGAGTCAATCACCACCTTCCGGAGACACCTGAAACCCCACCTCTTCAAGGAATACCTAGGATAGGATAAAGCAATCCTTCTGCCCCCCCCCCCCCTTAAAAGATTTAGATGCACTATTGTAAAGTGGCTGTTCCACTGGATGTCATTAGGTGAATGCACCAATTTGTAAGTCGCTCTGGATAAGAGCGTCTGCTAAATGACTTAAATGTAAATGTAATGTAAATGTAAATATGTTTCTGTCTCTGTAGTCCTGACTGAGGATGTGTTTCTGTCTCTGTAGTCCTGACTGAGGATGTGTTTCTGTCTCTGTAGTCCTGACTGAGGATGTGTTTCTGTCTCTGTAGTCCTGACTGAGGATGTGTTTCTGTCTCTGTAGTCCTGACTGAGGATGTGTTTCTGTCTCTGTAGTCCTGACTGAGGATGTGTTTCTGTCTCTGTAGTCCTGACTGAGGATGTGTTTCTGTCTCTGTAGTCCTGACTGAGGATGTGTTTCTGTCTCTGTAGTCCTGACTGAGGATGTGTTTCTGTCTCTGTAGTCCTGACTGAGGATGTGTTTCTGTCTCTGTAGTCCTTCACTGAGGATGTGTTTCTGTCTCTGTAGTCCTGACTGAGGATGTGTTTCTGTCTCTGTAGTCCTTCACTGAGGATGTGTTTCTGTCTCTGTAGTCCTGACTGAGGATGTGTTTCTGTCTCTGTAGTCCTGACTGAGGATGTGTTTCTGTCTCTGTAGTCCTTCACTGAGGATGTGTTTCTGTCTCTGTAGTCCTTCACTGAGGATGTGTTTCTGTCTCTGTAGTCCTGACTGAGGATGTGTTCCTGTCACTGTAGTCCTGACTGAGGATGTGTTTCTGTCTCTGTAGTCCTGACTGAGGATGTGTTTCTGTCTCTGTAGTCCTGACTGAGGATGTGTTTCTGTCTCTGTAGTCCTGACTGAGGATGTGTTTCTGTCTCTGTAGTCCTTCACTGAGGATGTGTTTCTGTCTCTGTAGTCCTGACTGAGGATGTGTTTCTGTCTCTGTAGTCCTCACTGAGGATGTGTTTCTGTGTCTGTAGTCCTGACTGAGGATGTGTTTCTGTCTCTGTAGTCCTTCACTGAGGATGTGTTTCTGTCTCTGTAGTCCATCACTGAGGATGTGTTTCTGTCTCTGTAGTCCTGACTGAGGATGTGTTTCTGTCTCTGTAGTCCTGACTGAGGATGTGTTTCTGTCTCTGCAGTCCTGACTGAGGATGTGTTTCTGTCTCTGTAGTCCTTCACTGAGGATGTGTTTCTGTCTCTGTAGTCCTGACTGAGGATGTGTTTCTGTCTCTGTAGTCCTGACTGAGGATGTGTTTCTGTCTCTGTTGTCCTGACTGAGGATGTGTTTCTGTCTGTAGTCCTGACTGAGGATGTGTTTCTGTCTCTGTAGTCCTGACTGAGGATGTGTTTCTGTCTCTGTAGTCCTTCACTGAGGATGTGTTTCTGTCTCTGTAGTCCTGACTGAGGATGCGTTTCTGTCTCTGTAGTCCTGACTGAGGATGTGTTTCTGTCTCTGTAGTCCTGACTGAGGATGTGTTTCTGTCTCTGTAGTCCTGACTGAGGATGTGTTTCTGTATCTGTAGTCCTGACTGAGGATGTGTTTCTGTCTCTGTAGTCCTGACTGAGGATGTGTTTCTGTCTCTGTAGTCCTGACTGAGGATGTGTTTCTGTCTCTGTAGTCCTGACTGAGGATGTGTTTCTGTCTCTGTTGTCCTGACTGAGGATGTGTTTCTGTCTCTGTAGTCCTGACTGAGGATGTGTTTCTGTCTCTGTAGTCCTGACTGAGGATGTGTTTCTGGCTCTGTAGTCCTGACTGAGGATGTGTTTCTGTCTCTGTAGTCCTTCACCGAGGATGTGTTTCTGTCTCTGTAGTCCTTCACTGAGGATGTGTTTCTGTCTCTGTAGTCCTTCACTGAGGATGTGTTCCTGTCTCTGTAGTCCTGACTGAGGATGTGTTTCTGTCTCTGTAGTCCTGACTGAGGATGTGTTTCTGTCTCTGTAGTCCTGACTGAGGATGTGTTTCTGTCTCTGTAGTCCTGACTGAGGATGTGATTCTGTCTCTGTAGTCCTGACTGAGGATGTGTTTCTGTCTCTGTAGTCCTGACTGAGGATGTGTTTCTGTCTCTGTAGTCCTGACTGAGGATGTGTTTCTGTCTCTGTAGTCCTGACTGAGGATGTGTTTCTGTCTCTGTAGTCCTTCACTGAGGATGTGTTTCTGTCTCTGTAGTGCTTCACTGAGGATGTGTTTCTGTCTCTGTAGTCCTGACTGAGGATGTGTTTCTGTCTCTGTAGTCCTTCACTGAGGATGTGTTTCTGTCTCTGTAGTCCTGACTGAGGATGTGTTTCTGTCTCTGTAGTCCTGACTGAGGATGTGTTTCTGTCTCTGTAGTCCTGACTGAGGATGTGTTTCTGTCTCTGTAGTCCTGACTGAGGATGTGTTTCTGTCTCTGTAGTCTTTCACTGAGGATGTGTTTCTGACTCTGTAGTCCTTCACTGAGGATGTGTTTCTGTCTCTGTAGTCCTGACTGAGGATGTGTTTCTGTCTCTGTAGTCCTGACTGAGGATGTGTTTCTGTCTCTGTAGTCCTGACTGAGGATGTGTTTCTGTCTCTGTAGTCCTGACTGAGGATGTGTTTCTGTCTCTGTAGTCCTGACTGAGGATGTGTTTCTGTCTCTGTAGTCCTGACTGAGGATGTGTTTCTGTCTCTGTAGTCCTGACTGAGGATGTGTTTCTGTCTCTGTAGTCCTGACTGAGGATGTGTTTTTGTCTCTGTAGTCCTGACTGAGGATGTGTTTCTGTCTCTGTAGTCCTTCACTGAGGATGTGTTTCTGTGTCTGTAGTCCTGACTGAGGATGTGTTTCTGTCTCTGTAGTCCTGACTGAAGATGTGTTTCTGTCTCTGTAGTTCTTCACTGAGGATGTGTTTCTGTCTCTGTAGTCCTGCACTGAGGATGTGTTTCTGTCTCTGTAGTCCTGACTGAGGATGTGTTTCTGTCTCTGTAGTCCTTCACTGAGGATGTGTTTCTGTCTATGTAGTCCTGACTGAGGATGTGTTTCTGTCTCTGTAGTCCTTCACTGAGGATGTGTTTCTGTCTCTGTAGTCCTGACTGAGGATGTGTTTCTGTCTCTGTAGTCCTGACTGAGGATGTGTTTCTGTCTCTGTAGTCCTGACTGAGGATGTGTTTCTGTCTCTGCAGTCCTGACTGAGGATGTGTTTCTGTCTCTGTAGTCCTGACTGAGGATGTGTTTCTGTCTCTGTAGTCCTGACTGAGGATGTGTTTCTGTCTCTGTAGTCCTTCACTGAGGATGTGTTTCTGTCTCTGTAGTCCTGACTGAGGATGTGTTTCTGTCTCTGTAGTCCTTCACTGAGGATGTGTTTCTGTCTCTGTAGTCCTGACTGAGGATGTGTTTCTGTCTCTGTAGTCCTTCACTGAGGATGTGTTTCTGTCTCTGTAGTCCTGACTGAGGATGTGTTTCTGTCTCTGTAGTCCTTCACTGAGGATGTGTTTCTGTCTCTGTAGTCCTTCACTGAGGATGTGTTTCTGTCTCTGTAGTCCTTCACTGAGGATGTGTTTCTGTCTCTGTAGTCCTGACTGAGGATGTGTTTCTGTCTCTGTAGTCCTGACTGAGGATGTGTTTCTGTCTCTGTAGTCCTGACTGAGGATGTGTTTCTGTCTCTGTAGTCCTGACTGAGGATGTGTTTCTGTCTCTGTAGTCCTGACTGAGGATGTGTTTCTGTCTCTGTAGTCCTGACTGAGGATGTGTTTCTGTCTCTGTAGTCCTGACTGAGGATGTGTTTCTGTCTCTGTAGTCCTGACTGAGGATGTGTTTCTGTCTCTGTAGTCCTTCACTGAGGATGTGTTTCTGTCTCTGTAGTCCTGACTGAGGATGTGTTTCTGTCTCTGTAGTCCTTCACTGAGGATGTGTTTCTGTCTCTGTAGTCCTGACTGAGGATGTGTTTCTGTCTCTGTAGTCCTGACTGAGGATGTGTTTCTGTCTCTGTAGTCCTTCACTGAGGATGTGTTTCTGTCTCTGTAGTCCTTCACTGAGGATGTGTTTCTGTCTCTGTAGTCCTGACTGAGGATGTGTTCCTGTCACTGTAGTCCTGACTGAGGATGTGTTTCTGTCTCTGTAGTCCTTCACTGAGGATGTGTTTCTGTCTCTGTAGTCCTGACTGAGGATGTGTTTCTGTCTCTGTAGTCCTGACTGAGGATGTGTTTCTGTCTCTGTAGTCCTTCACTGAGGATGTGTTTCTGTCTCTGTAGTCCTGACTGAGGATGTGTTTCTGTCTCTGTAGTCCTGACTGAGGATGTGTTTCTGTCTCTGTAGTCCTTCACTGAGGATGTGTTTCTGTCTCTGTAGTCCTGACTGAGGATGTGTTTCTGTCTCTGTAGTCCTCACTGAGGATGTGTTTCTGTGTCTGTAGTCCTGACTGAGGATGTGTTTCTGTCTCTGTAGTCCTTCACTGAGGATGTGTTTCTGTCTCTGTAGTCCTTCACTGAGGATGTGTTTCTGTCTCTGTAGTCCTGACTGAGGATGTGTTTCTGTCTCTGTAGTCCTGACTGAGGATGTGTTTCTGTCTCTGCAGTCCTGACTGAGGATGTGTTTCTGTCTCTGTAGTCCTTCACTGAGGATGTGTTTCTGTCTCTGTAGTCCTGACTGAGGATGTGTTTCTGTCTCTGTAGTCCTGACTGAGGATGTGTTTCTGTCTCTGTTGTCCTGACTGAGGATGTGTTTCTGTCTGTAGTCCTGACTGAGGATGTGTTTCTGTCTCTGTAGTCCTGACTGAGGATGTGTTTCTGTCTCTGTAGTCCTTCACTGAGGATGTGTTTCTGTCTCTGTAGTCCTGACTGAGGATGCGTTTCTGTCTCTGTAGTCCTGACTGAGGATGTGTTTCTGTCTCTGTAGTCCTGACTGAGGATGTGTTTCTGTCTCTGTAGTCCTGACTGAGGATGTGTTTCTGTCTCTGTAGTCCTGACTGAGGATGTGTTTCTGTCTCTGTAGTCCTGACTGAGGATGTGTTTCTGTCTCTGTAGTCCTGACTGAGGATGTGTTTCTGTCTCTGTAGTCCTGACTGAGGATGTGTTTCTGTCTCTGTAGTCCTGACTGAGGATGTGTTTCTGTCTCTGTAGTCCTGACTGAGGATGTGTTTCTGTCTCTGTTGTCCTGACTGAGGATGTGTTTCTGTCTCTGTAGTCCTGACTGAGGATGTGTTTCTGTCTCTGTAGTCCTGACTGAGGATGTGTTTCTGGCTCTGTAGTCCTGACTGAGGATGTGTTTCTGTCTCTGTAGTCCTTCACCGAGGATGTGTTTCTGTCTCTGTAGTCCTTCACTGAGGATGTGTTTCTGTCTCTGTAGTCCTTCACTGAGGATGTGTTCCTGTCTCTGTAGTCCTGACTGAGGATGTGTTTCTGTCTCTGTAGTCCTGACTGAGGATGTGTTTCTGTCTCTGTAGTCCTGACTGAGGATGTGTTTCTGTCTCTGTAGTCCTGACTGAGGATGTGATTCTGTCTCTGTAGTCCTGACTGAGGATGTGTTTCTGTCTCTGTAGTCCTGACTGAGGATGTGTTTCTGTCTCTGTAGTCCTGACTGAGGATGTGTTTCTGTCTCTGTAGTCCTGACTGAGGATGTGTTTCTGTCTCTGTAGTCCTTCACTGAGGATGTGTTTCTGTCTCTGTAGTGCTTCACTGAGGATGTGTTTCTGTCTCTGTAGTCCTGACTGAGGATGTGTTTCTGTCTCTGTAGTCCTTCACTGAGGATGTGTTTCTGTCTCTGTAGTCCTGACTGAGGATGTGTTTCTGTCTCTGTAGTCCTGACTGAGGATGTGTTTCTGTCTCTGTAGTCCTGACTGAGGATGTGTTTCTGTCTCTGTAGTCCTGACTGAGGATGTGTTTCTGTCTCTGTAGTCTTTCACTGAGGATGTGTTTCTGACTCTGTAGTCCTTCACTGAGGATGTGTTTCTGTCTCTGTAGTCCTGACTGAGGATGTGTTTCTGTCTCTGTAGTCCTGACTGAGGATGTGTTTCTGTCTCTGTAGTCCTGACTGAGGATGTGTTTCTGTCTCTGTAGTCCTGACTGAGGATGTGTTTCTGTCTCTGTAGTCCTGACTGAGGATGTGTTTCTGTCTCTGTAGTCCTGACTGAGGATGTGTTTCTGTCTCTGTAGTCCTTCACTGAGGATGTGTTTCTGTCTCTGTAGTCCTGACTGAGGATGTGTTTCTGTCTCTGTAGTCCTGACTGAGGATGTGTTTCTGTCTCTGTAGTCCTTCACTGAGGATGTGTTTCTGTCTCTGTAGTCCTGACTGAGGATGTGTTTCTGTCTCTGTAGTCCTTCACTGAGGATGTGTTTCTGTCTCTGTAGTCCTGACTGAGGATGTGTTTCTGTCTCTGTAGTCCTTCACTGAGGATGTGTTTCTGTCTCTGTAGTCCTTCACTGAGGATGTGTTTCTGTCTCTGTAGTCCTGACTGAGGATGTGTTTCTGTCTCTGTAGTCCTGACTGAGGATGTGTTTCTGTCTCTGTAGTCCTGACTGAGGATGTGTTTCTGTCTCTGTAGTCCTGACTGAGGATGTGTTTCTGTCTCTGTAGTCCTGACTGAGGATGTGTTTCTGTCTCTGTAGTCCTTCACTGAGGATGTGTTTCTGTCTCTGTAGTCCTGACTGAGGATGTGTTTCTGTCTCTGTAGTCCTCACTGAGGATGTGTTTCTGTCTCTGTAGTCCTGACTGAGGATGTGTTTCTGTCTCTGTAGTCCTTCACTGAGGATGTGTTTCTGTCTCTGTAGTCCTTCACTGAGGATGTGTTTCTGTCTCTGTAGTCCTTCACTGAGGATGTGTTTCTGTCTCTGTAGTCCTGACTGAGGATGTGTTTCTGTCTCTGCAGTCCTGACTGAGGATGTGTTTCTGTCTCTGTAGTCCTTCACTGAGGATGTGTTTCTGTCTCTGTAGTCCTGACTGAGGATGTGTTTCTGTCTCTGTAGTCCTGACTGAGGATGTGTTTCTGTCTCTGTAGTCCTGACTGAGGATGTGTTTCTGTCCTGTAGTCCTGACTGAGGATGTGTTTCTGTCTCTGTAGTCCTGACTGAGGATGTGTTTCTGTCTCTGTAGTCCTTCACTGAGGATGTGTTTCTGTCTCTGTAGTCCTGACTGAGGATGTGTTTCTGTCTCTGTAGTCCTGACTGAGGATGTGTTTCTGTCTCTGTAGTCCTGACTGAGGATGTGTTTCTGTCTCTGTAGTCCTGACTGAGGATGTGTTTCTGTCTCTGTAGTCCTGACTGAGGATGTGTTTCTGTCTCTGTAGTCCTGACTGAGGATGTGTTTCTGTCTCTGTAGTCCTGACTGAGGATGTGTTTCTGTCTCTGTAGTCCTGACTGAGGATGTGTTTCTGTCTCTGTAGTCCTGACTGAGGATGTGTTTCTGTCTCTGTAGTCCTGACTGAGGATGTGTTTCTGTCTCTGTAGTCCTGACTGAGGATGTGTTTCTGGCTCTGTAGTCCTGACTGAGGATGTGTTTCTGTCTCTGTAGTCCTTCACTGAGGATGTGTTTCTGTCTCTGTAGTCCTTCACTGAGGATGTGTTTCTGTCTCTGTAGTCCTTCACTGAGGATGTGTTTCTGTCTCTGTAGTCCTGACTGAGGATGTGTTTCTGTCTCTGTAGTCCTGACTGAGGATGTGTTTCTGTCTCTGTAGTCCTGACTGAGGATGTGTTTCTGTCTCTGTAGTCCTGACTGAGGATGTGTTTCTGTCTCTGTAGTCCTGACTGAGGATGTGTTTCTGTCTCTGTAGTCCTGACTGAGGATGTGTTTCTGTCTCTGTAGTCCTGGCTGAGGATGTGTTTCTGTCTCTGTAGTCCTGACTGAGGATGTGTTTCTGTCTCTGTAGTCCTTCACTGAGGATGTGTTTCTGTCTCTGTAGTCCTTCACTGAGGATGTGTTTCTGTCTCTGTAGTCCTGACTGAGGATGTGTTTCTGTCTCTGTAGTCCTTCACTGAGGATGTGTTTCTGTCTCTGTAGTCCTGACTGAGGATGTGTTTCTGTCTCTGTAGTCCTGACTGAGGATGTGTTTCTGTCTCTGTAGTCCTGACTGAGGATGTGTTTCTGTCTCTGTAGTCCTGACTGAGGATGTGTTTCTGTCTCTGTAGTCCTTCACTGAGGATGTGTTTCTGTCTCTGTAGTCCTTCACTGAGGATGTGTTTCTGTCTCTGTAGTCCTGACTGAGGATGTGTTTCTGTCTCTGTAGTCCTGACTGAGGATGTGTTTCTGTCTCTGTAGTCCTTCACTGAGGATGTGTTTCTGTCTCTGTAGTCCTTCACTGAGGATGTGTTTCTGTCTCTGTAGTCCTGACTGAGGATGTGTTTCTGTCTCTGTAGTCCTGACTGAGGATGTGTTTCTGTCTCTGTAGTCCTGACTGAGGATGTGTTTCTGTCTCTGTAGTCCTTCACTGAGGATGTGTTTCTGTCTCTGTAGTCCTGACTGAGGATGTGTTTCTGTCTCTGTAGTCCTTCACTGAGGATGTGTTTCTGTCTCTGTAGTCCTGACTGAGGATGTGTTTCTGTCTCTGTAGTCCTGACTGAGGATGTGTTTCTGTCTCTGTAGTCCTGACTGAGGATGTGTTTCTGTCTCTGTAGTCCTGACTGAGGATGTGTTTCTGTCTCTGTAGTCCTGACTGAGGATGTGTTTCTGTCTCTGTAGTCCTTCACTGAGGATGTGTTTCTGTCTCTGTAGTCCTGACTGAGGATGTGTTTCTGTCTCTGTAGTCCTGACTGAGGATGTGTTTCTGTCTCTGTAGTCCTTCACTGAGGATGTGTTTCTGTCTCTGTAGTCCTGACTGAGGATGTGTTTCTGTCTCTGTAGTCCTGACTGAGGATGTGTTTCTGTCTCTGTAGTCCTGACTGAGGATGTGTTTCTGTCTCTGTAGTCCTGACTGAGGATGTGTTTCTGTCTCTGTAGTCCTGACTGAGGATATGTTTCTGTCTCTGTAGTCCTGACTGAGGATGTGTTTCTGTCTCTGTAGTCCTGACTGAGGATGTGTTTCTGTCTCTGTAGTCCTGACTGAGGATGTGTTTCTGTCTCTGTAGTCCTGACTGAGGATGTGTTTCTGTCTCTGTAGTCCTGACTGAGGATGTGTTTCTGTCTCTGTAGTCCTTCACTGAGGATGTGTTTCTGTCTCTGTAGTCCTGACTGAGGATGTGTTTCTGTCTCTGTAGTCCTGACTGAGGATGTGTTTCTGTCTCTGTAGTCCTGACTGAGGATGTGTTTCTGTCTCTGTAGTCCTGACTGAGGATGTGTTTCTGTCTCTGTAGTCCTGACTGAGGATGTGTTTCTGTCTCTGTAGTCCTGACTGAGGATGTGTTTCTGTCTCTGTAGTCCTTCACTGAGGATGTGTTTCTGTCTCTGTAGTCCTGACTGAGGATGTGTTTCTGTCTCTGTAGTCCTTCACTGAGGATGTGTTTCTGTCTCTGTAGTGCTTCACTGAGGATGTGTTTCTGTCTCTGTAGTCCTGACTGAGGATGTGTTTCTGTCTCTGTAGTCCTTCACTGAGGATGTGTTTCTGTCTCTGTAGTCCTGACTGAGGATGTGTTTCTGTCTCTGTAGTCCTGACTGAGGATGTGTTTCTGTCTCTGTAGTCCTGACTGAGGATGTGTTTCTGTCTCTGTAGTCCTGACTGAGGATGTGTTTCTGTCTCTGTAGTCCTTCACTGAGGATGTGTTTCTGTCTCTGTAGTCCTGACTGAGGATGTGTTTCTGTCTCTGTAGTCCTGACTGAGGATGTGTTTCTGTCTCTGTAGTCCTGACTGAGGATGTGTTTCTGTCTCTGTAGTCCTGACTGAGGATGTGTTTCTGTCTCTGTAGTCCTGACTGAGGATGTGTTTCTGTCTCTGTAGTCCTGACTGAGGATGTGTTTCTGTCTCTGTAGTCCTGACTGAGGATGTGTTTCTGTCTCTGTAGTCCTGACTGAGGATGTGTTTCTGTCTCTGTAGTCCTGACTGAGGATGTGTTTCTGTCTCTGTAGTCCTGACTGAGGATGTGTTTCTGTCTCTGTAGTCCTTCACTGAGGATGTGTTTCTGTCTCTGTAGTCCTTCACTGAGGATGTGTTTCTGTCTCTGTAGTCCTGACTGAGGATGTGTTTCTGTCTCTGTAGTCCTTCACTGAGGATGTGTTTCTGTCTCTGTAGTCCTGACTGAGGATGTGTTTCTGTCTCTGTAGTCCTGACTGAGGATGTGTTTCTGTCTCTGTAGTCCTGACTGAGGATGTGTTTCTGTCTCTGTAGTCCTTCACTGAGGATGTGTTTCTGTCTCTGTAGTCCTGACTGAGGATGTGTTTCTGTCTCTGTAGTCCTTCACTGAGGATGTGTTTCTGTCTCTGTAGTCCTGACTGAGGATGTGTTTCTGTCTCTGTAGTCCTGACTGAGGATGTGTTTCTGTCTCTGTAGTCCTGACTGAGGATGTGTTTCTGTCTCTGCAGTCCTGACTGAGGATGTGTTTCTGTCTCTGTAGTCCTGACTGAGGATGTGTTTCTGTCTCTGTAGTCCTTCACTGAGGATGTGTTTCTGTCTCTGTAGTCCTGACTGAGGATGTGTTTCTGTCTCTGTAGTCCTTCACTGAGGATGTGTTTCTGTCTCTGTAGTCCTGACTGAGGATGTGTTTCTGTCTCTGTAGTCCTTCACTGAGGATGTGTTTCTGTCTCTGTAGTCCTGACTGAGGATGTGTTTCTGTCTCTGTAGTCCTTCACTGAGGATGTGTTTCTGTCTCTGTAGTCCTGACTGAGGATGTGTTTCTGTCTCTGTAGTCCTGCACTGAGGATGTGTTTCTGTCTCTGTAGTCCTTCACTGAGGATGTGTTTCTGTCTCTGTAGTCCTGACTGAGGATGTGTTTCTGTCTCTGTAGTCCTTCACTGAGGATGTGTTTCTGTCTCTGTAGTCCTGACTGAGGATGTGTTTCTGTCTCTGTAGTCCTGACTGAGGATGTGTTTCTGTCTCTGTAGTCCTGACTGAGGATGTGTTTCTGTCTCTGTAGTCCTGACTGAGGATGTGTTTCTGTCTCTGTAGTCCTTCACTGAGGATGTGTTTCTGTCTCTGTAGTCCTTCACTGAGGATGTGTTTCTGTCTCTGTAGTCCTGACTGAGGATGTGTTTCTGTCTCTGTAGTCCTTCACTGAGGATGTGTTTCTGTCTCTGTAGTCCTGACTGAGGATGTGTTTCTGTCTCTGTAGTCCTTCACTGAGGATGTGTTTCTGTCTCTGTAGTCCTTCACTGAGGATGTGTTTCTGTCTCTGTAGTCCTGACTGAGGATGTGTTTCTGTCTCTGTAGTCCTGACTGAGGATGTGTTTCTGTCTCTGTAGTCCTGACTGAGGATGTGTTTCTGTCTCTGTAGTCCTGACTGAGGATGTGTTTCTGTCTCTGTAGTCCTGACTGAGGATGTGTTTCTGTCTCTGTAGTCCTTCACTGAGGATGTGTTTCTGTCTCTGTAGTCCTGACTGAGGATGTGTTTCTGTCTCTGTAGTCCTCACTGAGGATGTGTTTCTGTCTCTGTAGTCCTGACTGAGGATGTGTTTCTGTCTCTGTAGTCCTTACTGAGGATGTGTTTCTGTCTCTGTAGTCCTGCACTGAGGATGTGTTTCTGTCTCTGTAGTCCTGACTGAGGATGTGTTTCTGTCTCTGTAGTCCTGACTGAGGATGTGTTTCTGTCTCTGTAGTCCTGACTGAGGATGTGTTTCTGTCTCTGTAGTCCTTCACTGAGGATGTGTTTCTGTCTCTGTAGTCCTGACTGAGGATGTGTTTCTGTCTCTGTAGTCCTTCACTGAGGATGTGTTTCTGTCTCTGTAGTCCTGACTGAGGATGTGTTTCTGTCTCTGTAGTCCTGACTGAGGATGTGTTTCTGTCTCTGTAGTCCTTCACTGAGGATGTGTTTCTGTCTCTGTAGTCCTGACTGAGGATGTGTTTCTGTCTCTGTAGTCCTGACTGAGGATGTGTTTCTGTCTCTGTAGTCCTTCACTGAGGATGTGTTTCTGTCTCTGTAGTCCTTCACTGAGGATGTGTTTCTGTCTCTGTAGTCCTGACTGAGGATGTGTTTCTGTCTCTGTAGTCCTGACTGAGGATGTGTTTCTGTCTCTGTAGTCCTGACTGAGGATGTGTTTCTGTCTCTGTAGTCCTGACTGAGGATGTGTTTCTGTCTCTGTAGTCCTGACTGAGGATGTGTTTCTGTCTCTGTAGTCCTTCACTGAGGATGTGTTTCTGTCTCTGTAGTCCTGACTGAGGATGTGTTTCTGTCTCTGTAGTCCTGACTGAGGATGTGTTTCTGTCTCTGTAGTCCTTCACTGAGGATGTGTTTCTGTCTCTGTAGTCCTGACTGAGGATGTGTTTCTGTCTCTGTAGTCCTGACTGAGGATGTGTTTCTGTCTCTGTAGTCCTGACTGAGGATGTGTTTCTGTCTCTGTAGTCCTGACTGAGGATGTGTTTCTGTCTCTGTAGTCCTGACTGAGGATGTGTTTCTGTCTCTGTAGTCCTGACTGAGGATGTGTTTCTGTCTCTGTAGTCCTGACTGAGGATGTGTTTCTGTCTCTGTAGTCCTGACTGAGGATGTGTTTCTGTCTCTGTAGTCCTGACTGAGGATGTGTTTCTGTCTCTGTAGTCCTGACTGAGGATGTGTTTCTGTCTCTGTAGTCCTTCACTGAGGATGTGTTTCTGTCTCTGTAGTCCTGACTGAGGATGTGTTTCTGTCTCTGTAGTCCTCACTGAGGATGTGTTTCTGTCTCTGTAGTCCTGACTGAGGATGTGTTTCTGTCTCTGTAGTCCTGACTGAGGATGTGTTTCTGTCTCTGTAGTCCTGACTGAGGATGTGTTTCTGTCTCTGTAGTCCTGACTGAGGATGTGTTTCTGTCTCTGTAGTCCTTCACTGAGGATGTGTTTCTGTCTCTGTAGTCCTGACTGAGGATGTGTTTCTGTCTCTGTAGTCCTTCACTGAGGATGTGTTTCTGTCTCTGTAGTGCTTCACTGAGGATGTGTTTCTGTCTCTGTAGTCCTGACTGAGGATGTGTTTCTGTCTCTGTAGTCCTTCACTGAGGATGTGTTTCTGTCTCTGTAGTCCTGACTGAGGATGTGTTTCTGTCTCTGTAGTCCTGACTGAGGATGTGTTTCTGTCTCTGTAGTCCTGACTGAGGATGTGTTTCTGTCTCTGTAGTCCTGACTGAGGATGTGTTTCTGTCTCTGTAGTCCTTCACTGAGGATGTGTTTCTGTCTCTGTAGTCCTGACTGAGGATGTGTTTCTGTCTCTGTAGTCCTGACTGAGGATGTGTTTCTGTCTCTGTAGTCCTGACTGAGGATGTGTTTCTGTCTCTGTAGTCCTGACTGAGGATGTGTTTCTGTCTCTGTAGTCCTGACTGAGGATGTGTTTCTGTCTCTGTAGTCCTGACTGAGGATGTGTTTCTGTCTCTGTAGTCCTGACTGAGGATGTGTTTCTGTCTCTGTAGTCCTGACTGAGGATGTGTTTCTGTCTCTGTAGTCCTGACTGAGGATGTGTTTCTGTCTCTGTAGTCCTGACTGAGGATGTGTTTCTGTCTCTGTAGTCCTTCACTGAGGATGTGTTTCTGTCTCTGTAGTCCTTCACTGAGGATGTGTTTCTGTCTCTGTAGTCCTGACTGAGGATGTGTTTCTGTCTCTGTAGTCCTTCACTGAGGATGTGTTTCTGTCTCTGTAGTCCTGACTGAGGATGTGTTTCTGTCTCTGTAGTCCTGACTGAGGATGTGTTTCTGTCTCTGTAGTCCTGACTGAGGATGTGTTTCTGTCTCTGTAGTCCTTCACTGAGGATGTGTTTCTGTCTCTGTAGTCCTGACTGAGGATGTGTTTCTGTCTCTGTAGTCCTTCACTGAGGATGTGTTTCTGTCTCTGTAGTCCTGACTGAGGATGTGTTTCTGTCTCTGTAGTCCTGACTGAGGATGTGTTTCTGTCTCTGTAGTCCTGACTGAGGATGTGTTTCTGTCTCTGTAGTCCTGACTGAGGATGTGTTTCTGTCTCTGTAGTCCTGACTGAGGATGTGTTTCTGTCTCTGTAGTCCTTCACTGAGGATGTGTTTCTGTCTCTGTAGTCCTGACTGAGGATGTGTTTCTGTCTCTGTAGTCCTTCACTGAGGATGTGTTTCTGTCTCTGTAGTCCTGACTGAGGATGTGTTTCTGTCTCTGTAGTCCTTCACTGAGGATGTGTTTCTGTCTCTGTAGTCCTGACTGAGGATGTGTTTCTGTCTCTGTAGTCCTTCACTGAGGATGTGTTTCTGTCTCTGTAGTCCTGACTGAGGATGTGTTTCTGTCTCTGTAGTCCTTCACTGAGGATGTGTTTCTGTCTCTGTAGTCCTTCACTGAGGATGTGTTTCTGTCTCTGTAGTCCTGACTGAGGATGTGTTTCTGTCTCTGTAGTCCTTCACTGAGGATGTGTTTCTGTCTCTGTAGTCCTGACTGAGGATGTGTTTCTGTCTCTGTAGTCCTGACTGAGGATGTGTTTCTGTCTCTGTAGTCCTGACTGAGGATGTGTTTCTGTCTCTGTAGTCCTGACTGAGGATGTGTTTCTGTCTCTGTAGTCCTTCACTGAGGATGTGTTTCTGTCTCTGTAGTCCTTCACTGAGGATGTGTTTCTGTCTCTGTAGTCCTGACTGAGGATGTGTTTCTGTCTCTGTAGTCCTTCACTGAGGATGTGTTTCTGTCTCTGTAGTCCTGACTGAGGATGTGTTTCTGTCTCTGTAGTCCTTCACTGAGGATGTGTTTCTGTCTCTGTAGTCCTTCACTGAGGATGTGTTTCTGTCTCTGTAGTCCTGACTGAGGATGTGTTTCTGTCTCTGTAGTCCTGACTGAGGATGTGTTTCTGTCTCTGTAGTCCTGACTGAGGATGTGTTTCTGTCTCTGTAGTCCTGACTGAGGATGTGTTTCTGTCTCTGTAGTCCTTCACTGAGGATGTGTTTCTGTCTCTGTAGTCCTGACTGAGGATGTGTTTCTGTCTCTGTAGTCCTTCACTGAGGATGTGTTTCTGTCTCTGTAGTCCTGACTGAGGATGTGTTTCTGTCTCTGTAGTCCTTCACTGAGGATGTGTTTCTGTCTCTGTAGTCCTGACTGAGGATGTGTTTCTGTCTCTGTAGTCCTTCACTGAGGATGTGTTTCTGTCTCTGTAGTCCTTCACTGAGGATGTGTTTCTGTCTCTGTAGTCCTGACTGAGGATGTGTTTCTGTCTCTGTAGTCCTTCACTGAGGATGTGTTTCTGTCTCTGTAGTCCTGACTGAGGATGTGTTTCTGTCTCTGTAGTCCTGACTGAGGATGTGTTTCTGTCTCTGTAGTCCTGACTGAGGATGTGTTTCTGTCTCTGTAGTCCTGACTGAGGATGTGTTTCTGTCTCTGTAGTCCTTCACTGAGGATGTGTTTCTGTCTCTGTAGTCCTTCACTGAGGATGTGTTTCTGTCTCTGTAGTCCTGACTGAGGATGTGTTTCTGTCTCTGTAGTCCTTCACTGAGGATGTGTTTCTGTCTCTGTAGTCCTGACTGAGGATGTGTTTCTGTCTCTGTAGTCCTTCACTGAGGATGTGTTTCTGTCTCTGTAGTCCTTCACTGAGGATGTGTTTCTGTCTCTGTAGTCCTGACTGAGGATGTGTTTCTGTCTCTGTAGTCCTGACTGAGGATGTGTTTCTGTCTCTGTAGTCCTGACTGAGGATGTGTTTCTGTCTCTGTAGTCCTGACTGAGGATGTGTTTCTGTCTCTGTAGTCCTGACTGAGGATGTGTTTCTGTCTCTGTAGTCCTTCACTGAGGATGTGTTTCTGTCTCTGTAGTCCTGACTGAGGATGTGTTTCTGTCTCTGTAGTCCTCACTGAGGATGTGTTTCTGTCTCTGTAGTCCTGACTGAGGATGTGTTTCTGTCTCTGTAGTCCTGCAATGAGGATGTGTTTCTGTCTCTGTAGTCCTTCACTGAGGATGTGTTTCTGTCTCTGTAGTCCTGACTGAGGATGTGTTTCTGTCTCTGTAGTCCTGACTGAGGATGTGTTTCTGTCTCTGTAGTCCTGACTGAGGATGTGTTTCTGTCTCTGTAGTCCTTCACTGAGGATGTGTTTCTGTCTCTGTAGTCCTGACTGAGGATGTGTTTCTGTCTCTGTAGTCCTTCACTGAGGATGTGTTTCTGTCTCTGTAGTCCTGACTGAGGATGTGTTTCTGTCTCTGTAGTCCTGACTGAGGATGTGTTTCTGTCTCTGTAGTCCTTCACTGAGGATGTGTTTCTGTCTCTGTAGTCCTGACTGAGGATGTGTTTCTGTCTCTGTAGTCCTTCACTGAGGATGTGTTTCTGTCTCTGTAGTCCTTCACTGAGGATGTGTTTCTGTCTCTGTAGTCCTGACTGAGGATGTGTTTCTGTCTCTGTAGTCCTTCACTGAGGATGTGTTTCTGTCTCTGTAGTCCTTCACTGAGGATGTGTTTCTGTCTCTGTAGTCCTGACTGAGGATGTGTTTCTGTCTCTGTAGTCCTGACTGAGGATGTGTTTCTGTCTCTGTAGTCCTGACTGAGGATGTGTTTCTGTCTCTGTAGTCCTGACTGAGGATGTGTTTCTGTCTCTGTAGTCCTGACTGAGGATGTGTTTCTGTCTCTGTAGTCCTGACTGAGGATGTGTTTCTGTCTCTGTAGTCCTGACTGAGGATGTGTTTCTGTCTCTGTAGTCCTGACTGAGGATGTGTTTCTGTCTCTGTAGTCCTGCACTGAGGATGTGTTTCTGTCTCTGTAGTCCTTCACTGAGGATGTGTTTCTGTCTCTGTAGTCCTGACTGAGGATGTGTTTCTGTCTCTGTAGTCCTGACTGAGGATGTGTTTCTGTCTCTGTAGTCCTGACTGAGGATGTGTTTCTGTCTCTGTAGTCCTTCACTGAGGATGTGTTTCTGTCTCTGTAGTCCTGACTGAGGATGTGTTTCTGTCTCTGTAGTCCTGACTGAGGATGTGTTTCTGTCTCTGTAGTCCTGACTGAGGATGTGTTTCTGTCTCTGTAGTCCTGACTGAGGATGTGTTTCTGTCTCTGTAGTCCTGACTGAGGATGTGTTTCTGTCTCTGTAGTCCTGACTGAGGATGTGTTTCTGTCTCTGTAGTCCTTCACTGAGGATGTGTTTCTGTCTCTGTAGTCCTGACTGAGGATGTGTTTCTGTCTCTGTAGTCCTTCACTGAGGATGTGTTTCTGTCTCTGTAGTCCTGACTGAGGATGTGTTTCTGTCTCTGTAGTCCTGACTGAGGATGTGTTTCTGTCTCTGTAGTCCTTCACTGAGGATGTGTTTCTGTCTCTGTAGTCCTGACTGAGGATGTGTTTCTGTCTCTGTAGTCCTGACTGAGGATGTGTTTCTGTCTCTGTAGTCCTTCACTGAGGATGTGTTTCTGTCTCTGTAGTCCTTCACTGAGGATGTGTTTCTGTCTCTGTAGTCCTGACTGAGGATGTGTTTCTGTCTCTGTAGTCCTTCACTGAGGATGTGTTTCTGTCTCTGTAGTCCTTCACTGAGGATGTGTTTCTGTCTCTGTAGTCCTGACTGAGGATGTGTTTCTGTCTCTGTAGTCCTGACTGAGGATGTGTTTCTGTCTCTGTAGTCCTGACTGAGGATGTGTTTCTGTCTCTGTAGTCCTGACTGAGGATGTGTTTCTGTCTCTGTAGTCCTGACTGAGGATGTGTTTCTGTCTCTGTAGTCCTTCACTGAGGATGTGTTTCTGTCTCTGTAGTCCTGACTGAGGATGTGTTTCTGTCTCTGTAGTCCTGACTGAGGATGTGTTTCTGTCTCTGTAGTCCTTCACTGAGGATGTGTTTCTGTCTCTGTAGTCCTTCACTGAGGATGTGTTTCTGTCTCTGTAGTCCTGACTGAGGATGTGTTTCTGTCTCTGTAGTCCTGACTGAGGATGTGTTTCTGTCTCTGTAGTCCTGACTGAGGATGTGTTTCTGTCTCTGTAGTCCTGACTGAGGATGTGTTTCTGTCTCTGTAGTCCTGACTGAGGATGTGTTTCTGTCTCTGTAGTCCTGACTGAGGATGTGTTTCTGTCTCTGTAGTCCTGACTGAGGATGTGTTTCTGTCTCTGTAGTCCTGACTGAGGATGTGTTTCTGTCTCTGTAGTCCTTCACTGAGGATGTGTTTCTGTCTCTGTAGTCCTGACTGAGGATGTGTTTCTGTCTCTGTAGTCCTTCACTGAGGATGTGTTTCTGTCTCTGTAGTCCTGACTGAGGATGTGTTTCTGTCTCTGTAGTCCTGACTGAGGATGTGTTTCTGTCTCTGTAGTCCTGACTGAGGATGTGTTTCTGTCTCTGTAGTCCTGACTGAGGATGTGTTTCTGTCTCTGTAGTCCTTCACTGAGGATGTGTTTCTGTCTCTGTAGTCCTTCACTGAGGATGTGTTTCTGTCTCTGTAGTCCTGACTGAGGATGTGTTTCTGTCTCTGTAGTCCTTCACTGAGGATGTGTTTCTGTCTCTGTAGTCCTGACTGAGGATGTGTTTCTGTCTCTGTAGTCCTTCACTGAGGATGTGTTTCTGTCTCTGTAGTCCTTCACTGAGGATGTGTTTCTGTCTCTGTAGTCCTGACTGAGGATGTGTTTCTGTCTCTGTAGTCCTGACTGAGGATGTGTTTCTGTCTCTGTAGTCCTGACTGAGGATGTGTTTCTGTCTCTGTAGTCCTGACTGAGGATGTGTTTCTGTCTCTGTAGTCCTGACTGAGGATGTGTTTCTGTCTCTGTAGTCCTTCACTGAGGATGTGTTTCTGTCTCTGTAGTCCTGACTGAGGATGTGTTTCTGTCTCTGTAGTCCTTCACTGAGGATGTGTTTCTGTCTCTGTAGTCCTGACTGAGGATGTGTTTCTGTCTCTGTAGTCCTGACTGAGGATGTGTTTCTGTCTCTGTAGTCCTGACTGAGGATGTGTTTCTGTCTCTGTAGTCCTGACTGAGGATGTGTTTCTGTCTCTGTAGTCCTTCACTGAGGATGTGTTTCTGTCTCTGTAGTCCTGACTGAGGATGTGTTTCTGTCTCTGTAGTCCTCACTGAGGATGTGTTTCTGTCTCTGTAGTCCTTCACTGAGGATGTGTTTCTGTCTCTGTAGTCCTTCACTGAGGATGTGTTTCTGTCTCTGTAGTCCTGACTGAGGATGTGTTTCTGTCTCTGTAGTCCTGACTGAGGATGTGTTTCTGTCTCTGTAGTCCTGACTGAGGATGTGTTTCTGTCTCTGTAGTCCTTCACTGAGGATGTGTTTCTGTCTCTGTAGTCCTGACTGAGGATGTGTTTCTGTCTCTGTAGTCCTTCACTGAGGATGTGTTTCTGTCTCTGTAGTCCTGACTGAGGATGTGTTTCTGTCTCTGTAGTCCTGACTGAGGATGTGTTTCTGTCTCTGTAGTCCTGACTGAGGATGTGTTTCTGTCTCTGTAGTCCTGACTGAGGATGTGTTTCTGTCTCTGTAGTCCTGACTGAGGATGTGTTTCTGTCTCTGTAGTCCTTCACTGAGGATGTGTTTCTGTCTCTGTAGTCCTGACTGAGGATGTGTTTCTGTCTCTGTAGTCCTGACTGAGGATGTGTTTCTGTCTCTGTAGTCCTGACTGAGGATGTGTTTCTGTCTCTGTAGTCCTTCACTGAGGATGTGTTTCTGTCTCTGTAGTCCTTCACTGAGGATGTGTTTCTGTCTCTGTAGTCCTGACTGAGGATGTGTTTCTGTCTCTGTAGTCCTGACTGAGGATGTGTTTCTGTCTCTGTAGTCCTGACTGAGGATGTGTTTCTGTCTCTGTAGTCCTGACTGAGGATGTGTTTCTGTCTCTGTAGTCCTGACTGAGGATGTGTTTCTGTCTCGTAGTCCTGACTGAGGATGTGTTTCTGTCTCTGTAGTCCTGACTGAGGATGTGTTTCTGTCTCTGTAGTCCTTCACTGAGGATGTGTTTCTGTCTCTGTAGTCCTGACTGAGGATGTGTTTCTGTCTCTGTAGTCCTTCACTGAGGATGTGTTTCTGTCTCTGTAGTCCTGACTGAGGATGTGTTTCTGTCTCTGTAGTCCTGACTGAGGATGTGTTTCTGTCTCTGTAGTCCTGACTGAGGATGTGTTTCTGTCTCTGTAGTCCTGACTGAGGATGTGTTTCTGTCTCTGTAGTCCTTCACTGAGGATGTGTTTCTGTCTCTGTAGTCCTTCACTGAGGATGTGTTTCTGTCTCTGTAGTCCTGACTGAGGATGTGTTTCTGTCTCTGTAGTCCTTCACTGAGGATGTGTTTCTGTCTCTGTAGTCCTGACTGAGGATGTGTTTCTGTCTCTGTAGTCCTTCACTGAGGATGTGTTTCTGTCTCTGTAGTCCTTCACTGAGGATGTGTTTCTGTCTCTGTAGTCCTGACTGAGGATGTGTTTCTGTCTCTGTAGTCCTGACTGAGGATGTGTTTCTGTCTCTGTAGTCCTGACTGAGGATGTGTTTCTGTCTCTGTAGTCCTGACTGAGGATGTGTTTCTGTCTCTGTAGTCCTTCACTGAGGATGTGTTTCTGTCTCTGTAGTCCTTCACTGAGGATGTGTTTCTGTCTCTGTAGTCCTGACTGAGGATGTGTTTCTGTCTCTGTAGTCCTTCACTGAGGATGTGTTTCTGTCTCTGTAGTCCTGACTGAGGATGTGTTTCTGTCTCTGTAGTCCTTCACTGAGGATGTGTTTCTGTCTCTGTAGTCCTTCACTGAGGATGTGTTTCTGTCTCTGTAGTCCTGACTGAGGATGTGTTTCTGTCTCTGTAGTCCTGACTGAGGATGTGTTTCTGTCTCTGTAGTCCTGACTGAGGATGTGTTTCTGTCTCTGTAGTCCTGACTGAGGATGTGTTTCTGTCTCTGTAGTCCTGACTGAGGATGTGTTTCTGTCTCTGTAGTCCTTCACTGAGGATGTGTTTCTGTCTCTGTAGTCCTGACTGAGGATGTGTTTCTGTCTCTGTAGTCCTGACTGAGGATGTGTTTCTGTCTCTGTAGTCCTGACTGAGGATGTGTTTCTGTCTCTGTAGTCCTTCACTGAGGATGTGTTTCTGTCTCTGTAGTCCTTCACTGAGGATGTGTTTCTGTCTCTGTAGTCCTGACTGAGGATGTGTTTCTGTCTCTGTAGTCCTGACTGAGGATGTGTTTCTGTCTCTGTAGTCCTGACTGAGGATGTGTTTCTGTCTCTGTAGTCCTGACTGAGGATGTGTTTCTGTCTCTGTAGTCCTTCACTGAGGATGTGTTTCTGTCTCTGTAGTCCTGACTGAGGATGTGTTTCTGTCTCTGTAGTCCTGACTGAGGATGTGTTTCTGTCTCTGTAGTCCTGACTGAGGATGTGTTTCTGTCTCTGTAGTCCTGACTGAGGATGTGTTTCTGTCTCTGTAGTCCTGACTGAGGATGTGTTTCTGTCTCTGTAGTCCTGACTGAGGATGTGTTTCTGTCTCTGTAGTCCTGACTGAGGATGTGTTTCTGTCTCTGTAGTCCTGACTGAGGATGTGTTTCTGTCTCTGTAGTCCTTCACTGAGGATGTGTTTCTGTCTCTGTAGTCCTGACTGAGGATGTGTTTCTGTCTCTGTAGTCCTTCACTGAGGATGTGTTTCTGTCTCTGTAGTCCTTCACTGAGGATGTGTTTCTGTCTCTGTAGTCCTGACTGAGGATGTGTTTCTGTCTCTGTAGTCCTTCACTGAGGATGTGTTTCTGTCTCTGTAGTCCTTCACTGAGGATGTGTTTCTGTCTCTGTAGTCCTGACTGAGGATGTGTTTCTGTCTCTGTAGTCCTGACTGAGGATGTGTTTCTGTCTCTGTAGTCCTGACTGAGGATGTGTTTCTGTCTCTGTAGTCCTGACTGAGGATGTGTTTCTGTCTCTGTAGTCCTGACTGAGGATGTGTTTCTGTCTCTGTAGTCCTTCACTGAGGATGTGTTTCTGTCTCTGTAGTCCTGACTGAGGATGTGTTTCTGTCTCTGTAGTCCTCACTGAGGATGTGTTTCTGTCTCTGTAGTCCTGACTGAGGATGTGTTTCTGTCTCTGTAGTCCTCACTGAGGATGTGTTTCTGTCTCTGTAGTCCTGACTGAGGATGTGTTTCTGTCTCTGTAGTCCTTCACTGAGGATGTGTTTCTGTCTCTGTAGTCCTGACTGAGGATGTGTTTCTGTCTCTGTAGTCCTGACTGAGGATGTGTTTCTGTCTCTGTAGTCCTGACTGAGGATGTGTTTCTGTCTCTGTAGTCCTGACTGAGGATGTGTTTCTGTCTCTGTAGTCCTTCACTGAGGATGTGTTTCTGTCTCTGTAGTCCTGACTGAGGATGTGTTTCTGTCTCTGTAGTCCTGACTGAGGATGTGTTTCTGTCTCTGTAGTCCTGACTGAGGATGTGTTTCTGTCTCTGTAGTCCTGACTGAGGATGTGTTTCTGTCTCTGTAGTCCTGACTGAGGATGTGTTTCTGTGTCTGTAGTCCTGACTGAGGATGTGTTTCTGTCTCTGTAGTCCTTCACTGAGGATGTGTTTCTGTCTCTGTAGTCCTTCACTTAGGATGTGTTTCTGTCTCTGTAGTCCTGACTGAGGATGTGTTTCTGTCTCTGTAGTCCTGACTGAGGATGTGTTTCTGTCTCTGTAGTCCTGACTGAGGATGTGTTTCTGTCTCTGTAGTCCTGACTGAGGATGTGTTTCTGTCTCTGTAGTCCTTCACTGAGGATGTGTTTCTGTCTCTGTAGTCCTGACTGAGGATGTGTTTCTGTCTCTGTAGTCCTGACTGAGGATGTGTTTCTGTCTCTGTAGTCCTGACTGAGGATGTGTTTCTGTCTCTGTTGTCCTGACTGAGGATGTGTTTCTGTCTGTAGTCCTGACTGAGGATGTGTTTCTGTCTCTGTAGTCCTGACTGAGGATGTGTTTCTGTCTCTGTAGTCCTGACTGAGGATGTGTTTCTGTCTCTGTAGTCCTGACTGAGGATGTGTTTCTGTCTCTGTAGTCCTTCACTGAGGATGTGTTTCTGTCTCTGTAGTCCTGACTGAGGATGTGTTTCTGTCTCTGTAGTCCTTCACTGAGGATGTGTTTCTGTCTCTGTAGTCCTTCACTGAGGATGTGTTTCTGTCTCTGTAGTCCTGACTGAGGATGTGTTTCTGTCTCTGTAGTCCTTCACTGAGGATGTGTTTCTGTCTCTGTAGTCCTTCACTGAGGATGTGTTTCTGTCTCTGTAGTCCTGACTGAGGATGTGTTCCTGTCTCTGTAGTCCTGACTGAGGATGTGTTTCTGTCTCTGTAGTCCTGACTGAGGATGTGTTTCTGTCTCTGTAGTCCTGACTGAGGATTTGTTTCTGTCTCTGTAGTCCTGACTGAGGATGTGTTTCTGTCTCTGTAGTCCTTCACTGAGGATGTGTTTCTGTCTCTGTAGTCCTGACTGAGGATGTGTTTCTGTCTCTGTAGTCCTCACTGAGGATGTGTTTCTGTCTCTGTAGTCCTGACTGAGGATGTGTTTCTGTCTCTGTAGTCCTCACTGAGGATGTGTTTCTGTCTCTGTAGTCCTGACTGAGGATGTGTTTCTGTGTCTGTAGTCCTGACTGAGGATGTGTTTCTGTCTCTGTAGTCCTTCACTGAGGATGTGTTTCTGTCTCTGTAGTCCTGACTGAGGATGTGTTTTTGTCTCTGTAGTCCTGACTGAGGATGTGTTTCTGTCTCTGTAGTCCTGACTGATGATGTTTTTCTGTCTCTGTAGTCCTGACTGAGGATGTGTTTCTCTCTCTGTAGTCCTTCACTGAGGATGTGTTTCTGTCTCTGTAGTCCTGACTGAGGATGTGTTTCTGTCTCTGTAGTCCTGACTGAGGATGTGTTCCTGTCTCTGTAGTCCTGACTGAGGATGTGTTTCTGTCTCTGTAGTCCTGACTGAGGATGTGTTTCTGTCTCTGTAGTCCTTCACTGAGGATGTGTTTCTGTCTCTGTAGTCCTGACTGAGGATGTGTTTCTGTCTCTGTAGTCCTGACTGAGGATGTGTTTCTGTCTCTGTAGTCCTGACTGAGGATGTGTTTCTGTCTCTGCAGTCCTGACTGAGGATGTGTTTCTGTCTCTGTAGTCCTGACTGAGGATGTGTTTCTGTCTCTGTAGTCCTGACTGAGGATGTGTTTCTGTCTCTGTAGTCCTTCACTGAGGATGTGTTTCTGTCTCTGTAGTCCTGACTGAGGATGTGTTTATGTCTCTCTAGTCCTTCACTGAGGATGTGTTTCTGTCTCTGTAGTCCTTCACTGAGGATGTGTTTCTGTCTCTGTAGTCCTGACTGAGGATGTGTTTCTGTCGCTGTAGTTCTTCACTGAGAATGTGTTTCTGTCTCTGTAGTCCTTCACTGAGGATGTGTTTCTGTCTCTGTAGTCCTGACTGAGGATGTGTTTCTGTCTCTGTAGTCCTGACTGAGGATGTGTTTCTGTCTCTGTAGTCCTTCACCGAGGATGTGTTTCTGTCTCTGTAGTCCTTCACTGAGGATGTGTTTCTGTCTCTGTAGTCCTTCACTGAGGATATGTTTCTGTCTCTGTAGTCCTTCACTGAGGATGTGTTCCTGTCTCTGTAGTCCTGACTGAGGATGTGTTTCTGTCTCTGTAGTCCTGACTGAGGATGTGTTTCTGTCTCTGTAGTCCTGACTGAGGATGTGTTTCTGTCTCTGTAGTCCTGACTGAGGATGTGTTTCTGTCTCTGTAGTCCTTCACTGAGGATGTGTTTCTGTCTCTGTAGTCCTTCACTTAGGATGTGTTTCTGTCTCTGTAGTCCTGACTGAGGATGTGTTTCTGTCTCTGTAGTCCTTCACTGAGGATGTGTTTCTGTCTCTGTAGTCCTTCACTGAGGATGTGTTCCTGTCTCTGTAGTCCTGACTGAGGATGTGTTTCTGTCTCTGTAGTCCTGACTGAGGATGTGTTTCTGTCTCTGTAGTCCTGACTGAGGATGTGTTTCTGTCTCTGTAGTCCTGACTGAGGATGTGTTTCTGTCTCTGTAGTCCTTCACTGAGGATGTGTTTCTGTCTCTGTAGTCCTTCACTGAGGATGTGTTTCTGTCTCTGTAGTCCTGACTGAGGATGTGTTTCTGTCTCTGTAGTCCTTCACTGAGGATGTGTTTCTGTCTCTGTAGTCCTGACTGAGGATGTGTTTCTGTCTCTGTAGTCCTGACTGAGGATGTGTTTCTGTCTCTGTAGTCCTGACTGAGGATGTGTTTCTGTCTCTGTAGTCTTTCACTGAGGATGTGTTTCTGACTCTGTAGTCCTTCACTGAGGATGTGTTTCTGTCTCTGTAGTCCTGACTGAGGATGTGTTTCTGTCTCTGTAGTCCTGACTGAGGATGTGTTTCTGTCTCTGTAGTCCTGACTGAGGATGTGTTTCTGTCTCTGTAGTCCTGACTGAGGATGTGTTTCTGTCTCTGTAGTCCTGACTGAGGATGTGTTTCTGTGTCTGTAGTCCTGACTGAGGATGTGTTTCTGTCTCTGTAGTCCTTCACTGAGGATGTGTTTCTGTCTCTGTAGTCCTGACTGAGGATGTGTTTTTGTCTCTGTAGTCCTGACTGAGGATGTGTTTCTGTCTCTGTAGTCCTGACTGATGATGTTTTTCTGTTTCTGTAGTCCTGACTGAGGATGTGTTTCTCTCTCTGTAGTCCTTCACTGAGGATGTGTTTCTGTCTTTGTAGTCCTGACTGAGGATGTGTTTCTGTCTCTGTAGTCCTGACTGAGGATGTGTTCCTGTCTCTGTAGTCCTGACTGAGGATGTGTTTCTGTCTCTGTAGTCCTGACTGAGGATGTGTTTCTGTCTCTGTAGTCCTTCACTGAGGATGTGTTTATGTCTCTGTAGTCCTGACTGAGGATGTGTTTCTGTCTCTGTAGTCCTGACTGAGGATGTGTTTCTGTCTCTGTAGTCCTGACTGAGGATGTGTTTCTGTCTCTGCAGTCCTGACTGAGGATGTGTTTCTGTCTCTGTAGTCCTGACTGAGGATGTGTTTCTGTCTCTGTAGTCCTGACTGAGGATGTGTTTCTGTCTCTTTAGTCCTTCACTGAGGATGTGTTTCTGTCTTTGTAGTCCTGACTGAGGATGTGTTTATGTCTCTCTAGTCCTTCACTGAGGATGTGTTTCTGTCTCTGTAGTCCTGACTGAGGATGTGTTTCTGTCTCTGTAGTCCTTCACTGAGGATGTGTTTCTGTCTCTGTAGTCCTGACTGAGGATGTGTTTCTGTCTCTGTAGTTCTTCACTGAGAATGTGTTTCTGTCTCTGTAGTCCTTCACTGAGGATGTGTTTCTGTCTCTGTAGTCCTGACTGAGGATGTGTTTCTGTCTCTGTAGTCCTGACTGAGGATGTGTTTCTGTCTCTGTAGTCCTTCACCGAGGATGTGTTTCTGTCTCTGTAGTCCTTCACTGAGGATATGTTTCTGTCTCTGTAGTCCTTCACTGAGGATGTGTTCCTGTCTCTGTAGTCCTGACTGAGGATGTGTTTCTGTCTCTGTAGTCCTGACTGAGGATGTGTTTCTGTCTCTGTAGTCCTGACTGAGGATGTGTTTCTGTCTCTGTAGTCCTGACTGAGGATGTGTTTCTGTCTCTGTAGTCCTTCACTGAGGATGTGTTTCTGTCTCTGTAGTCCTTCACTTTGGATGTGTTTCTGTCTCTGTAGTCCTGACTGAGGATGTGTTTCTGTCTCTGTAGTCCTTCACTGAGGATGTGTTTCTGTCTCTGTAGTCCTGACTGAGGATGTGTTTCTGTCTCTGTAGTCCTGACTGAGGATGTGTTTCTGTCTCTGTAGTCCTGACTGAGGATGTGTTTCTGTCTCTGTAGTCCTGACTGAGGATGTGTTTCTGTCTCTGTAGTCCTTCACTGAGGATGTGTTTCTGTCTCTGTAGTCCTTCACTGAGGATGTGTTTCTGTCTCTGTAGTCCTGACTGAGGATGTGTTTCTGTCTCTGTAGTCCTGACTGAGGATGTGTTTCTGTCTCTGTAGTCCTGACTGAGGATGTGTTTCTGTCTCTGTAGTCCTGACTGAGGATGTGTTTCTGTATCTGTAGTCCTGACTGAGGATGTGTTTCTGTCTCTGTAGTCCTGACTGAGGATGTGTTTCTGTCTCTGTAGTCCTGACTGAGGATGTGTTTCTGTCTCTGTAGTCCTGACTGAGGATGTGTTTCTGTCTCTGTTGTCCTGACTGAGGATGTGTTTCTGTCTCTGTAGTCCTGACTGAGGATGTGTTTCTGTCTCTGTAGTCCTGACTGAGGATGTGTTTCTGTCTCTGTAGTCCTGACTGAGGATGTGTTTCTGTCTCTGTAGTCCTGACTGAGGATGTGTTTCTGTCTCTGTAGTCCTGACTGAGGATGTGTTTCTGTCTCTGTAGTCCTTCACCGAGGATGTGTTTCTGTCTCTGTAGTCCTTCACTGAGGATGTGTTTCTGTCTCTGTAGTCCTTCACTGAGGATGTGTTCCTGTCTCTGTAGTCCTGACTGAGGATGTGTTTCTGTCTCTGTAGTCCTGACTGAGGATGTGTTTCTGTCTCTGTAGTCCTGACTGAGGATGTGTTTCTGTCTCTGTAGTCCTGACTGAGGATGTGTTTCTGTCTCTGTAGTCCTTCACTGAGGATGTGTTTCTGTCTCTGTAGTCCTTCACTGAGGATGTGTTTCTGTCTCTGTAGTCCTGACTGAGGATGTGTTTCTGTCTCTGTAGTCCTTCACTGAGGATGTGTTTCTGTCTCTGTAGTCCTGACTGAGGATGTGTTTCTGTCTCTGTAGTCCTGACTGAGGATGTGTTTCTGTCTCTGTAGTCCTGACTGAGGATGTGTTTCTGTCTCTGTAGTCCTGACTGAGGATGTGTTTCTGTCTCTGTAGTCTTTCACTGAGGATGTGTTTCTGACTCTGTAGTCCTTCACTGAGGATGTGTTTCTGTCTCTGTAGTCCTGACTGAGGATGTGTTTCTGTCTCTGTAGTCCTGACTGAGGATGTGTTTCTGTCTCTGTAGTCCTGACTGAGGATGTGTTTCTGTCTCTGTAGTCCTGACTGAGGATGTGTTTCTGTCTCTGTAGTCCTGACTGAGGATGTGTTTCTGTGTCTGTAGTCCTGACTGAGGATGTGTTTCTGTCTCTGTAGTCCTTCACTGAGGATGTGTTTCTGTCTCTGTAGTCCTGACTGAGGATGTGTTTTTGTCTCTGTAGTCCTGACTGAGGATGTGTTTCTGTCTCTGTAGTCCTGACTGATGATGTTTTTCTGTTTCTGTAGTCCTGACTGAGGATGTGTTTCTCTCTCTGTAGTCCTTCACTGAGGATGTGTTTCTGTCTTTGTAGTCCTGACTGAGGATGTGTTTCTGTCTCTGTAGTCCTGACTGAGGATGTGTTCCTGTCTCTGTAGTCCTGACTGAGGATGTGTTTCTGTCTCTGTAGTCCTGACTGAGGATGTGTTTCTGTCTCTGTAGTCCTTCACTGAGGATGTGTTTATGTCTCTGTAGTCCTGACTGAGGATGTGTTTCTGTCTCTGTAGTCCTGACTGAGGATGTGTTTCTGTCTCTGTAGTCCTGACTGAGGATGTGTTTCTGTCTCTGCAGTCCTGACTGAGGATGTGTTTCTGTCTCTGTAGTCCTGACTGAGGATGTGTTTCTGTCTCTGTAGTCCTGACTGAGGATGTGTTTCTGTCTCTTTAGTCCTTCACTGAGGATGTGTTTCTGTCTCTGTAGTCCTGACTGAGGATGTGTTTCTGTCTCTGTAGTCCTGACTGAGGATGTGTTTCTGTGTCTGTAGTCCTGACTGAGGATGTGTTTCTGTCTCTGTAGTCCTGACTGAGGATGTGTTTCTGTCTCTGTAGTCCTGACTGAGGATGTGTTTCTGTCTCTGTAGTCCTGACTGAGGATGTGTTTCTGTATCTGTAGTCCTGACTGAGGATGTGTTTCTGTCTCTGTAGTCCTGACTGAGGATGTGTTTCTGTCTCTGTAGTCCTGACTGAGGATGTGTTTCTGTCTCTGTAGTCCTGACTGAGGATGTGTTTCTGTCTCTGTTGTCCTGACTGAGGATGTGTTTCTGTCTCTGTAGTCCTGACTGAGGATGTGTTTCTGTCTCTGTAGTCCTGACTGAGGATGTGTTTCTGTCTCTGTAGTCCTGACTGAGGATGTGTTTCTGTCTCTGTAGTCCTGACTGAGGATGTGTTTCTGTCTCTGTAGTCCTGACTGAGGATGTGTTTCTGTCTCTGTAGTCCTTCACCGAGGATGTGTTTCTGTCTCTGTAGTCCTTCACTGAGGATGTGTTTCTGTCTCTGTAGTCCTTCACTGAGGATGTGTTCCTGTCTCTGTAGTCCTGACTGAGGATGTGTTTCTGTCTCTGTAGTCCTGACTGAGGATGTGTTTCTGTCTCTGTAGTCCTGACTGAGGATGTGTTTCTGTCTCTGTAGTCCTGACTGAGGATGTGTTTCTGTCTCTGTAGTCCTTCACTGAGGATGTGTTTCTGTCTCTGTAGTCCTTCACTGAGGATGTGTTTCTGTCTCTGTAGTCCTGACTGAGGATGTGTTTCTGTCTCTGTAGTCCTTCACTGAGGATGTGTTTCTGTCTCTGTAGTCCTGACTGAGGATGTGTTTCTGTCTCTGTAGTCCTGACTGAGGATGTGTTTCTGTCTCTGTAGTCCTGACTGAGGATGTGTTTCTGTCTCTGTAGTCCTGACTGAGGATGTGTTTCTGTCTCTGTAGTCTTTCACTGAGGATGTGTTTCTGACTCTGTAGTCCTTCACTAAGGATGTGTTTCTGTCTCTGTAGTCCTGACTGAGGATGTGTTTCTGTCTCTGTAGTCCTGACTGAGGATGTGTTTCTGTCTCTGTAGTCCTGACTGAGGATGTGTTTCTGTCTCTGTAGTCCTGACTGAGGATGTGTTTCTGTCTCTGTAGTCCTGACTGAGGATGTGTTTCTGGGTCTGTAGTCCTGACTGAGGATGTGTTTCTGTCTCTGTAGTCCTTCACTGAGGATGTGTTTCTGTCTCTGTAGTCCTGACTGAGGATGTGTTTTTCTCTCTGTAGTCCTGACTGAGGATGTGTTTCTGTCTCTGTAGTCCTGACTGATGATGTTTTTCTGTTTCTGTAGTCCTGACTGAGGATGTGTTTCTCTCTCTGTAGTCCTTCACTGAGGATGTGTTTCTGTCTTTGTAGTCCTGACTGAGGATGTGTTTCTGTCTCTGTAGTCCTGACTGAGGATGTGTTTCTGTCTCTGTAGTCCTGACTGAGGATGTGTTTCTGTCTCTGTAGTCCTGACTGAGGATGTGTTTCTGTCTCTGTAGTCCTTCACTGAGGATGTGTTTATGTCTCTGTAGTCCTGACTGAGGATGTGTTTCTGTCTCTGTAGTCCTGACTGAGGATGTGTTTCTGTCTCTGTAGTCCTGACTGAGGATGTGTTTCTGTCTCTGCAGTCCTGACTGAGGATGTGTTTCTGTCTCTGTAGTCCTGACTGAGGATGTGTTTCTGTCTCTGTAGTCCTGACTGAGGATGTGTTTCTGTCTCTGTAGTCCTTCACTGAGGATGTGTTTCTGTCTTTGTAGTCCTGACTGAGGATGTGTTTCTGTCTCTGTAGTTCTTCACTGAGAATGTGTTTCTGTCTCTGTAGTCCTTCACTGAGGATGTGTTTCTGTCTCTGTAGTCCTGACTGAGGATGTGTTTCTGTCTCTGTAGTCCTGACTGAGGATGTGTTTCTGTCTCTGTAGTCCTGACTGAGGATGTGTTTCTGTCTCTGTAGTCCTGACTGAGGATGTGTTTCTGTCTCTGTAGTCCTTCACTGAGGATGTGTTTCTGTCTCTGTAGTCCTGACTGAGGATGTGTTTCTGTCTCTGTAGTCCTGACTGAGGATGTGTTTCTGTCTCTGTAGTCCTGACTGAGGATGTGTTTCTGTCTCTGTAGTCCTGACTGAGGATGTGTTTCTGTCTCTGTAGTCTTTCACTGAGGATGTGTTTCTGTCTCTGTAGTCCTTCACTGAGGATGTGTTTCTGTCTCTGTAGTCCTGACTGAGGATGTGTTTCTGTCTCTGTAGTCCTGACTGAGGATGTGTTTCTGTCTCTGTAGTCCTGACTGAGGATGTGTTTCTGTCTCTGTAGTCCTGACTGAGGATGTGTTTCTGTCTCTGTAGTCCTGACTGAGGATGTGTTTCTGTGTCTGTAGTCCTGACTGAGGATGTGTTTCTGTCTCTGTAGTCCTTCACTGAGGATGTGTTTCTGTCTCTGTAGTCCTGACTGAGGATGTGTTTTTGTCTCTGTAGTCCTGACTGAGGATGTGTTTCTGTCTCTGTAGTCCTGACTGATGATGTGTTTCTGTTTCTGTAGTCCTGACTGAGGATGTGTTTCTGTCTCTGTAGTCCTTCACTGAGGATGTGTTTCTGTCTTTGTAGTCCTGACTGAGGATGTGTTTCTGTCTCTGTAGTCCTGACAGGATGTGTTCCTGTCTCTGTAGTCCTGACTGAGGATGTGTTTCTGTCTCTGTAGTCCTGACTGAGGATGTGTTTCTGTCTCTGTAGTCCTTCACTGAGGATGTGTTTATGTCTCTGTAGTCCTGACTGAGGATGTGTTTCTGTCTCTGTAGTCCTGACTGAGGATGTGTTTCTGTGTCTGTAGTCCTGACTAAGGATGTGTTTCTGTCTCTGCAGTCCTGACTGAGGATGTGTTTCTGTCTCTGTAGTCCTGACTGAGGATGTGTTTCTGTCTCTGTAGTCCTGACTGAGGATGTGTTTCTGTCTCTGTAGTCCTTCACTGAGGATGTGTTTCTGTCTCTGTAGTCCTGACTGAGGATGTGTTTCTGTCTCTGTAGTTCTTCACTGAGAATGTGTTTCTGTCTCTGTAGTCCTTCACTGAGGATGTGTTTCTGTCTCTGTAGTCCTGACTGAGGATGTGTTTCTGTCTCTGTAGTCCTTCACTGAGGATGTGTTTCTGTCTATGTAGTCCTGACTGAGGATGTGTTTCTGTCTCTGTAGTCCTGACTGAGGATGTGTTTCTGTCTCTGTAGTCCTGACTGAGGATGTGTTTCCGTCTCTGTAGTCCTTCACTGAGGATGTGTTTCTGTCTCTGTAGTCCTGACTGAGGATGTGTTTCTGTCTCTGTAGTCCTTCACTGAGGATGTGTTTCTGTCTCTGTAGTCCTGACTGAGGATGTGTTACTGTCTCTGTAGTCCTGACTCAGGATGTGTTTCTGTCTCTGTAGTCCTGACTGAGGATGTGTTTCCGTCTCTGTAGTCCTTCACTGAGGATGTGTTTCTGTCTCTGTAGTCCTGACTGAGGATGTGTTTCAGTCTCTGTAGTCCCGACTGAGGATGTGTTTCTGTCTCTGTAGTCCTTCACTGAGGATGTGTTTCTGTCTCTGTAGTCCTGACTGAGGATGTGTTTCTGTCTCTGTAGTCCTGACTGAGGATGTGTTTCTGTCTCTGTAGTCCTGACTGAGGATGTGTTTCTGTATCTGTAGTCCTGACTGAGGATGTGTTTCTGTCTCTGTAGTCCTGACTGAGGATGTGTTTCTGTCTCTGTAGTCCTGACTGAGGATGTGTTTCTGTCTCTGTAGTCCTTCACTGAGGATGTGTTTCTGTCTCTGTAGTCCTGACTGAGGATGTGTTTCTGTCTCTGTAGTCCTGACTGAGGATGTGTTTCTGTCTCTGTAGTCCTGACTGAGGATGTGTTTCTGTCTCTGTAGTCCTGACTGAGGATGTGTTTCTGTCTCTGTAGTCCTGACTGAGGATGTGTTTCTGTCTCTGTAGTCCTGACTGAGGATGTGTTTCTGTCTCTGTAGTCCTTCACTGAGGATGTGTTTCTGTCTCTGTAGTCCTGACTGAGGATGTGTTTCTGTCTCTGTAGTCCTTCACTGAGGATGTGTTTCTGTCTCTGTAGTCCTGACTGAGGATGTGTTTCTGTCTCTGTAGTCCTGACTGAGGATGTGTTTCTGTCTCTGTAGTCCTGACTGAGGATGTGTTTCTGTCTCTGTAGTCCTGACTGAGGATGTGTTTCTGTCTCTGTAGTCCTTCACTGAGGATGTGTTTCTATCTCGGTAGTCCTTCACTGAGGATGTGTTCCTGTCTCTGTAGTCCTGACTGAGGATGTGTTTCTGTCTCTGTAGTCCTGACTGAGGATGTGTTTCTGTCTCTGTAGTCCTGACTGAGGATGTGTTTCTGTCTCTGTAGTCCTTCACTGAGGATGTGTTTCTGTCTCTGTAGTCCTTAACTGAGGATGTGTTTCTGTCTCTGTAGTCCTGACTGAGGATGTGTTTCTGTCTCTGTAGTCCTTCACTGAGGATGTGTTTCTGTCTCTGTAGTCCTGACTGAGGATGT